>NW_024879254.1:0-4777 GCF_018340385.1 Cyprinus carpio | reverse complement strand
GGTAAAGTACCATAGTAGGAAAAAAAAACGCGCTGTTTCCATGGGGATCCCTCATCCCATAATATGTCTTAGGGGAACCTTTGGGGCGGGGGCTCTTGCGCCCAGGGGTACAAACCTTATACCCACCTGCGGGGTATCGTTCTTCGCACAGCCTGATAGCCTCTCCCAAATGTGGTACTGATTCACATGTTTCTGCGAGAATTCTCTCTCTGCGGGCTTTCTGATCAAATCAAAGTTGTATAATGCATTTTTCTATGGGTGTTTTTAGACCGATTTTAAGCCCGATGTCACGAGACATCGATGCAGCCGATCGGCTTATAAAGTCATAGCACACATCCTCCTGAATCAGGCCGCCTGCGATTTGACACCTGTTTTCGTTGGTCTGTGACAAAGCGGTCTGCGGGACTAGTTAACAGCGCCCGAAGTTTTTATGCGGAAGAAGTAAGAATAATAATAATAAACTAGAAATGTACATTTCCTGAGAAGAAAATGTGAGTGGTGCTTGCAGTGGCGCTAGCATGAGTCAAAAGAGCCAACCGCCATGTCTCCTACGATGTTCTGATTCAGAGATATAGGTCTTGCAAAACGGTTGCTAGGGTACTCTGTTTGGTTGCTAGGGAGTGGCCTAACAGCTCCCAATGACGATACTCCAAAGGCTGCTTGACAGTATAAGCCAAACCCCATGTCTGTACATTGTTCTGATGCAGAGATATAGATCTTGCAAAATGGTTGCTAGGATACTCTGTTTGGTTGCTAGGGAGTTGCCTTGCAGCTCCCAAAGATGATACTCTAAAGGATGCTTGACAATATAAGCCAACCCCCTGTCTCTCGATGTTTTGATGCAGAGAGATAGGTCTTGCAAAACGGTTGCTAGGGTACTCTGTTTGGTTGCTAGGGAGTGGCTTGGCAGCGTGGAATGATGGCTGCTTTCCAGTATGAATGATATAAACCAACCCCCATGCCTTTATGATATTCAGATTTGAAGATAACCCTCTATGATTTGGGTTGCTAGGGTGCTCCAAATGGTTGTTAGGGCGTGGTTATGAAGTCTTGAAGGTGATTCGTGATTGGTCGTTTGCTGTCCCAAGTCAAACGAGCCCACCCTCATGTTTCTATGACACTTCTATCCAAAGATATTAATTTGATGTTTTTCAATAGAAATCTATGGAGCTTGTTACTAAGGGGCTCTAAATGGTTGCTAGGGCGTGGCTTGACTGCTTCACAAGATCCAGACAGAGTGATGGTTGCTCTGATTAACATGAGCCCACCCCCCTGTTCATGACTTGTGATCCAGAGTTATGTTCAATGCAAAAATCCTAGGTACACGTCCTCATAGTCGGAACACCGCGGCGGTCCTGGGCGATCCCTTCACCATAGTATGTCTTATGGGGCAACTTTTGGGGGGCTCTTGCGCCCCAGGGGTTACAAACTTATACCCCACTGTTGGGGTATGTTCGCGCACAGCCTGACTAGCCCTCTCCAAATGTGGTGATTCACATGTTTCTGCGAAATTCTCTCTCGAGCTATGATCCGTCAAAGTTCGGCCGCCAATGCATTGTCTATGCGATTTTTCGGGCGATATTTCGCCCGCTGTACGAAAAAACATCGTAACGCCCGATGGCTTATTAAAAGTCATAGCACACCTCTCCTCAATAGGGCGCACGATTTGACGCCTGTTTCGTTGGTCTGTGACAAAAACTGCGGGACTAGTTACGCGCCGAAATTTGTACGGAAGAAAAATAAGAATAATAATAAGTATGGTGCATAGTAATAGTGATGCTTTGCCTTCGGCAAGCACCACTAACTAGAATGTACATTTCCTGAAGAAAATGTGAGTGGTGCTTGCAGTGGCAAAACCTCGGCCCTGTAAGCACCCTATGATGTCTGTGTGAGACTTGTGGAGCCGAGATTATAAGTACTTAATATTGCTTTATGGTTGCTTAAGGTACTGATGAAATGGTTGCTCTGGTGTGGCTGTATAGTATATGAGGTGATTATTTAAGGACTATTTGCCAACCCGAATCCAAAAAGCAGATCCCAGTGTTTCTATATGTTGTTTTGCTGAGACTAGAGAGCTTTTGGGTTCAAGATGGTTGTTTAACCTAGTGCTAGGGTGCTTAAGTGGGTACTAGGGCGTTGGGCTATATAAGTAGTCAGTCACTACTTATGGACTGCTTGATTGGCCGAGTCAAAAGAGAGGCCACTCCTCAAGCCTCTATGACTTTGTGATGCAAAGAGATATGATGTCAGATCATTTTTCCAATGTTAAGCTCTATGGGATATTTTCATGACATTTTTCTTCGCCCGCTGTACGAATATCGCAAGTCTTGACTGCTTTAGAAAAGTCCATAGCACACCTCTCCTACAATATGCCGCACGATTTTTGAACACCTCATTCATGGGGTACTGCGGACAAACAACTGCTGGAGGAAGTTAGCGTGCCGACAGCTTTTGTCAAGGTTGGCGAATACGTATAAATAGTAAACCCCTAGAAATGTACATTTCCCTGAAGAAATTGTTGATGGGTGTGGCTTTGCAAGTGGCCAAAACTTCGGCCCTCGGTTTGGTTAGGTCGTTTTTTAAGAGTTTCATAGCCTGATTTTATCTCTTCGCTAATCCACTGATTAGCATGTAAGCTATTCACTGCTAGCCATGGCTAGCATGTTGGAATTCCTGTTTTGCTAGCATGAGATCCCCCAAAAGAGCTCAACCGCCATGTGTCATTACTATGTTTTTTGTTGGTATGCACGTTCGATATCCTAAAGATATAGGTTTTGCAAAACGGTTGCTAGGGTACTCTGTTTGGTTGCTAGGGAGTGGTCTGACAGCTCCCAATGACGATACTCTAAAGGCTGCTTGACAGTATAAGCCAAACCCCATGTCTGTACATTGTTCTGATGCAGAGATATAGATCTTGCAAAACGGTTGCTAGGGTACTCTGTTTGGTTGCTAGGGCGTTGCCTTTCAGCTCCCAGTGATGATACTCCAAAGGATGCTTGACAATATAAGCCAACCCCCATGTCTCTACGATGTTTTGATGCAGAGAGATAGGTCTTGCAAAACGGTTGCTAGGGTACTCTGTTTGGTTGCTAGGGAGTGGCTTGGCAGCTGGGAATGATGGCTGCTTTCCAATATGAATGATATAAACCAACCCCCATGCCTTTATGATATTCAGATTTGAAGATATCCCCTCTATGCTTTGGGTTGCTAGGATGCTCTAAATGGTTGCTAGGGCGTGGCTATGAAGTCTTGAAGGTGATTACGTGATTGGTCGTTTGTTGCCCTGAGTCAAACGAGCACACCCTCATGTTTCTATGACACTTCTATCCAAAGATATTAATTTGATGGTTTTCAATAGGAATCTATGGAGCTTGTTACCTAAGGGGAATAAAATGGTTGCTAGGGCGTGTGACTTGATAGATTCACGTCTATCTGCGATTTTGGGCGATATTTGGCCAGTGTGCGAACATCGTGCATGATCGATCGCTTATAAAGTCATAGCACACCATTCCGGTATAGGCCGCTGCGATTTGACACCTGTTTAGGTTGGTCACCGTGACAAGCGGTCACCGGGATGGTCTAGCGCCGAAGTTTTATCTGGAAGAAGTAAGAAGAAGAGAATAATAAGCCCGGGAGATAATACAAGTGATGCTGCCTTGAGCTAAGCACCGCTAATAATAAGTATGTGAGATAGTACAAGTGATGCTTTGCCTTCGGCCAAGCACCACTAACCTAGAATATACATTTCCTGGTCACATAGAAATGAGTGATTAGCTTTGCCTTCGGCCAAAACACCACGGTAATAAGGTGAATCCTACGGTTGTTAAATTGATTTATAGGAGGGTGTGAAAGGGTGGTTGCTAAGGTTGTGCAGATTGGTTTCTACTAGGGTCCCGGGATGGTGTTTCTAGGGCCCGTTGCTAGGTTACCAAGGATGGTTACTAGGATCACCAAGGGTGTAGTTGCTAGGATGTTGCTATGCCCGGTTTGCTAGGGTCACTTCTGGGTGGTTGCTAAGTGATTTGCTAAGGTTACTTGGGGTGTGGTTGCTAAGCGGTTGCTAGGGTGTTTTGGGTGGTTGCTTTGGGGCGGTTGCTAGGCAGTTGCTATGGTTGCCAAGTTAGTTGCTAAGGTGTACCCAGGAGCGGTTGCTAAGGGTGGTGTGGGTGGTTGCTAGGGGTGTTGCTATGTGGTAACTGGGTCACTTGGGGTGGTTGCTAAGGTCGTGCTAGGCGGTTGCTTCAGGTGTTGTTCTGGGTGGATTTGCTAGGCGGTTGCTAGGCAGTTGCTAAGGGACTTGGGGTGGTTGCTAAAGGTGTTGTTAGCGGTTGCTAGGGTGTTCTGGGTGGTTCTTTGAAGTTTACTATAGTAGCCTGGGTGGTTTAACTAAGGCAGTTCTTTGGGTATTTAGGGTGGTTGCTAAGGTGTTGCTAAGGTTGCTAGGGTATTTTGGAGTTGGTTGCTAGGCAGTTCTTGTGGTAGCCTGGGTGGTTGCTAGAGGCGGTTGCTAGGCAGTTGCTTCAGGTACTTGGGATGGAGTGACTGTAAGATGTTGGTAGGAGGTTGCTAGGGTGTTCTGGGTGGTTGCTAGAGCAGTTTCTATGGTAACCTGGGTGGTTCTTTAGGCGGTTGCTAAGGTATTTAGGGGTGTAGTGCAGCTTAGGTGTTGTGAGGTTGCTAGGTGTTTGGGTGATTAGTTCTAGCTAGGAAGTTCTTTATGGTGAAAAGTTGCTTCATTGGTTAAGGGTGGTCACTATGGTGTGCTAGGGGCTGCTGC
>NW_024879253.1:0-7579 GCF_018340385.1 Cyprinus carpio | reverse complement strand
CAAATGTTGAAAGTGAGAGACATTTTGAAATGTCATGCCAAATATTGGCTCATTTTGGTTTCATGAGAGCTACACATTCCAAAAAAGTTGGGAACAGGTAGCAATAAGAGGCCGGAAAAAGGTAAAAAGGTACATATTAGGAACAGCTGGAGGGCCAATTTTGCAACCTTTATTAGGTCAATTGGGCAACATGATTGGGTATAAAAAGAGCTTCTCAGATTGGCAGTGTCTCTCAGAAGTCAAGCTGGGCAGAGGATCACCAATTCCCCCAATGGTGTGGAGCAATATCAGAAAGGAGTTTCTCAGGGAAAAATTGCAAAGAGTTTAAAGTTATCATCATCTACAGTGCATAATATCATCCAAAGATTCAGAGAATCTGGAACAATCTCTGTGCATAAGGTTCAAGGCCGGAAAACCATACTGGCTGCCCGTGATCTTCTGGCCCTTAGACGGCACTGCATCACATACAGGAATGCTACTGTAATGGAAATCACAACATGGGCTCAGGAATACTTCCAGAAAACATTGTCGGTGAACACAATCCACCGTGCCATTCTCTGTTGCGGCTAAAACTCTATAGGTCAAAAAAGAAGCCATATCTAAATATGATTCACAAGCGCAGGCGGTTTCTCTGGGCCAAGGCTCATTTAAAATGGACTGTAGCAAAGTGGAAAACTGTTCTGTGGTCAGGCAAATCAAAATTTGAAGTTCTTTTTGGAAAATGGGACGCCCATGTCATCCTGACTAAACCGAGGACAAGGGACAACCCAAGTTGTTATCAGCGCTCAGTTCAGAAGCCATGCATCTCCGGATGGTATGGGATTGCATGAGTGCGTGTGGCATGGGCAGCTTACACATCTGGAAAGGCTTACGATCAATGCTGAAAGGTATATCCAAGTTCTAAGAACAACATATGCTCCATCCAGACTGTCGTCTCTTTCAGGGAAGACCTTGCATTTTCCAACATGACAATGCCAGACCACATACTGCATCAATTACAACATCATGGATGTGTAGAAGGAGGATCAGGGTACTGAAAATGGCCAGCCTACAGTCCAGATCTTTCACCCATAGAAAAACATTTTGGAACATCACTAAAGAGGAAGATGCGACAAAGACCTAAGACAGTTGAGCAACTAGAAGCCTGTATTAGACAAGAATGGGACAACATTCCTATTCCTAAACTTTAGCCACTTGTCTCCTCAGTCCCCAGACGTTTAGAGACTGTTATTAAAAAAAGGAGCGGGGGGATGCCACACAGTGGTAAACATGGCCTTGTCCCAACTTTTTTGAGATGTTTGGATGCCATGAAATTTAAACAGTTCAGTTTAAACATTGATAGGTCACTCCTATGTTGTATATCTGAATAAAATATTGAAATTTGAAAATTCCACATCATTGCATTCCCTGTTTTATTCACAATTTGTACAGTGTCCCAACTTTTTTGGAATCGGGTTTGTAAAAAAAATTAGAATAGGAAATCACAAGTACACAAGCAACATGGATGACCACAGCCTTGGAAGATTGTCAGGAAAAGCTGATTCACGAACTTGGGAGAGCTACTCAAGGAGTGGACTGAGCCAGAGTTAGCGCATTCAGAAGTCACCACGCTCAGCCGTCTTCAGGAAATGGGCTTACAGCTGTCACATACCTAGAACCAAGCCACTCCTGAACCAAAAAAAAAAAAAACCTCAACTCAACTGGGAGAAAAAATGTTCTCAACTGGGGTAAGGAGGAAAAAAGGAACTGGGCGTTTGCTCAATGGACCATGGTCCTCTTTCAGATGAAAGTAAATGTTGCATTTTCATTTGGAAATTCAGGTCTGGAGGAAGACTGGAGAGGGAACAGAATCAAAAGTCCAGTGTGAAGTTTCTGAAGTCAGTGATGGATTTGGGGTGCCGGAGTCTGCTGGTGTGTGGTTCATTGTGTTTTATTAAGTCCAAAGTCAATGCAGCCCTCTACCAGGAGGTTTGGAGCACTTTATGCTTCCATCTGCTCACAAAGCTTTATGGGAAGATGATGATTTCATTTTGCAGCAGGACCTACAGCACCTACCCACCGTGCCAAAAACACTTCCAAGAGGTTTGATGACCATGATATTATGTGCTTGATTGGCCAGCCAACTCATCCGACCTGGAACTCACAGAGAATCTATGGGTATTGTGGACAGAGGAAGATAAGTAAACAATCTAAACAAACAATACAGAGGAGCTGAAGGCCGCTATCAAGCAGCCTGTGCTTCAGTAAAACCTAAGCAGTGCCACAGACTGATCACCATTCATGCCACGCCGCATTGAAGCAGTAATTCGTGCAAAAGATCCCCACCCAAGTATTGAGTGCATAATTAAACCTACTTTGGAGATCTTGAACATTTCTGTTCGTAAATCTGTTTTTGATGTGATTGGGAAAATATTCAATTTTTTTGAGATACTGAATTTTTAATTTTCTCTAAGCTGTAAGTCATAACCATCCGAATTAAAAAAAAACTCTTGAAATATCGTCAGTTTGTGTGCAATGAATCTAGAATATAAGGATGTTTGCTTTTTTTGAATTAAATTACAAAAAATAAAGAACTTTTCCATATATTTAATTTTTTGAGATGTACCTGTAGAAATTTTTATTTATATAGCACATTTCATAGACAATGATAATTCAAAGTGGCATCACATAGGCATAGGCATAAACACAAAACAACAAACATCTATGGTTGTAGTAATTGGGGCAACTCAGTCATGGTTATTGAAGGTGGGGTAGAGAACACTATACAATCACTCCCCCCCACCTATAATCCCTGCCAGTACGAGACTCGAACCCATAACCTTCTAGGGTTACAAGTCCAACTCTCTAACCATTAGGCCACATCTTCCCATTAATATCCTTTTACCGAAATTATATCATAAGCAAATTACCAAATAAAAAAAGAAACCATTCTTTTAATTAAAAAATCTTGAATGAGCAGTCCTTTATTACATGTTAGGAGTTGTTGCATCTCTTTGATTTGAAATGAATTGCAAGTTTGCAATAATCACTCTTGAGGTGGCGTAAAAACACTTATTATTACTAGTACTTTTACTTTAATGTTAACAATGGAATGTCCTATCCCTTTTGCTGTAGATGTCCTTATTGACTCTAAAGTGCCAGACTCCAGTGCCTGTTTCATGGTCAGAAATATAACTCATGTTCTTCATATGCGGATGGATGCTTCCGGTTTCCATGAAGACCAATGGAACACTTTTGAGGTCCTTTAGAAACTAACAACATTTCACTCTTTTGTGGTGTAGGAACAGTGTATTGTAAGTATTAAGTATTTTTTCTGTAAATTTTGTAGTAGCACTCCCCTTGGAAGCATGTTTTTTTTGTTTTAACAAAGGTGGGTGCTTAATGAGCACATTTGTACTTATAGATCTAGCATGTAGATCCATTACATGCCAACTGAAAATTCTTTAACCAAGGCGTGTACCTTATTCGGTAAACAAACGAAACAGAGCTGTTGTGGGGTTGCCAGTCATATGATGCGATTTCAAATTTTCCTTTCTCTTGGAGTGTTTTACATGCTCTTGGTGAATAAAGAAGCTTATCTGGTGATGGGTGCAAAGACTAAAGTCTCAAATCCAAAGAGATATTCTTGAACAAAAGTTAACACTCATCAAACGCCCCCCTGAAACGGCCTCGTTCTAACACGCCCCTATATATCGACGTCAGTATGTGGGAAAGATTTGCATAATGCCGCACAGATGTTCACACCAAGAGAGAAGGTATACCTTTAATTCTCGTTGTAGTTTTGTTGTTGCCGCTGCCGCCATGTCCGTATAGATGCTGTGTGTTTCACTGTGAAGCAAACTACTTTGTTTGCCTTCCAAAATAGACGATATCTTTCTTCGTCCAACCGGGAGCTGGATCCGTGCTTGGTTTCTGAGGAAAGTACATCAACTTTGCACTGTGGATTGCCGAAATCGGTTTTCACCATGGACGAAGCGGAGTCCCAGACGCGGTGTCGTCATATGTGGTTTGCTACAAGAGCGAGGTACGCTCTTCGGAGAATCTGCCTGCCGCAACGTTCTTAACCACCTGCCCTGCTTATTCAGCCGGGTGCACTCACTCCTAGGTCTCCAGCCCTCCTACTCACTCAAGGCAGTGGCAAAGTGGTAGATATAATATAAATCTTAAAAATATTTCAGTTTAGTGGTGCATGCTCTAGATTGAGGAAGAAAGTTTGCTTTTTTGAATTAAATTACAAAATTTCAAAAATCGCATACAATATGTGACGTTGTTCTGTTGAGAAAGCGAAACTACTTTGTTTTTGCCTCCAAAGAAAAACCGCTAAAACATGTTTATATACGATTATAATGGGTTTTATGTTTTTTGTCCTCATGCTCCGGCCATACAGGCGTCCACAATATGTTCAGAGGCTAACATTTCCGTCTCACGCTTGAACATTCTGCCAATCACAACGCGCTTGGATAGCTTGCCAATCATAGCACACCTCCTTTTCAGAGAGATGAGCCTTGTGAACACCGATGCATTTCAGAAGGCGGTGGCCTAGAGGAGAAAACAATAATGTACATGTATGTGGAAAATTATGTTTTTTTTTTTTTTTTTTACCTTAAACCGCGATAAACACATTACATACACCAAATAATGCGCTTTTAGCAACATCATATGACCCCTTTAAAAAAAAAAAAAACATCATATGACCCCTTTAAATCCCTTTAGGGGACTTGAAAAACAAATATTACAAATATAACTTAATATTGATGTCTTCTGATTCATTAAGTCGACTTTTTGCCTTCTGAAAGGTGGCTTTAGGGTGGATGGTTTGAGATGAGGTTTGTGGAATGCTGTGAGAATTCTTGTGATTACATTAGCCCTAAAACAAACTGGCAAATGGAGTAAGTTAGTCACCTAACATGCAGCAACTTTTTCACTTTGATTGATGAATTTGACCTTTTGTGCCCTTTCCCCTCCCCCCATCGTGAAATTCACCCTTAATGCTGTGTTGACCCCGTGGACCTGTTAATGATATCCAGATGTGAAAAACTGGCATATGTGAAATTCCGACATCGATCTTTGACCTCCTGGGGATTACATATGATGTTTGTTCAGATGTTTGACTGTTTCAGGATCGGTGACAGGTGATGAATGAACTGCTGTGGAATGTTTTTGAAGATTTTTATGGTCCGTCCTGAGGAATGTTTTTGTAGATTTTAATGGTCTGTTCCGGACATCCGGGGGGTTTGCCCCATCTAGGGGTCCGGTTGCATTCCAAAACACGCTTAGATAATAGACACAGGGTCTTCTGAGCAAAAATCAGAAAAGAGGTGTACACCTATGGGAGATGTGAGAGAGATATTGGCTTTAAAAGGTCGAGAATTAATAAACAATTAATCAGACATCATGAGATCACAATATGTGTGTGCTCGCATATATAATCTGATGGTTGTATTAAAGAATTTAAATAAAATATGTAACATGATTATTGTAAATTGGGATAAAACAATAAATAAATAAATAAAATTACCCTTAAATTTTTTCAGGAGAAAGTCTTTCCTCCTAACACAGGTAAGACGACATTCATCAAATGAAATGTTTAAGTTGGAAACGCTCTCTTTCTCCTCCCTCTCTCACCCTCTGTCTCTCTCTCTGTCTCTCTCTCTCTCTCTCTTTCTCTCTCTCTGTCTCTTTCATGCATGCATGCGCATTTAATCGCCCCCGAGTCTTAATCTCTTCTTTTTAATGAAAAAATAAATAAATATGCGTACATGATATAAAACAAATCAAAAAATTTACGCTAGTTTTTGTCATCACTAAAAATATAAAAACGTAGTACATTTTACCAGGATCCGAAAAAAATATATATTTTAACAGGCCAAACAATAAGGGCAATTCGGGGGCCACCGACATGTCCGGACATGTCAAATGTCCATGTTTTAATGGAGGCTTTACATTGACATAATGCAATTCACATAAATTTTTTCACAAAACAAATTGTTGCAAAGCAGTTTCTACATTATATTTAGAGCCTTTTATATTCATATTTACATTATATTAATGATTTTTATACGGTATCATCACCTAAACCTAAAGTCACAGTAAACATTCTAAATTTTTTATTTTGATAAACATCTTTTAGTATAATTTATCATTTTAAAAGCCGTATAGTTATTTCTTTTTACTGTACAAACTGTGCACCTACCCATAACACAAATTCTGCATACAAACATTTTTCATTAAATATTTGTTTTTCAGAAATCTGAATTATGAGAACTCGAAATATCATCATAACTTGCCACATTTACCTGTTGTATATCAGTGTTAACTCATGTCATTATACAAATTTTTGCTCTGATAAATCATATAAACAAGCACACACATATGTAAACATTACACGCTAAAAGAGACTTATCCCCATTTTAAAGAATATGACAGCGTGTTACTATAAAGGAAATCATTTTTAAACAACAGTTTATTGATCTTATAAAACACATTTTAAATAAAAATGTTAGTTTTTCACTAACTGTGCATGAACGTTGTTTTCTCAAAAACTCAAACATGTACAATCATGTCAAAATATATTCCAGTGCACCAGTCATTATCCCATAACATACTTTATAAAAATAGACATTATTGTAGTTTCATTTGTCAATAAAAATGCTTTACATTATTAAGCCAATGACATTCAATACCCTCAGTAAAATGTTTACAAAATGTACATAAGTTGGAAAATTAAATCTTGCTTTGAGCTCTTCTCAATAAAACTGAAGTGAATAACCAGTCTGAGGCGGTCATGCTGAAACACACACACCCACACCCATGCGCGCACACGTTGTTGTTTTTTATGTTTTTGGGACGCTCTATGAGTAATGATTTGCGCCGTACAAACATTCACCCATCCCCACCTAGCGCCCAGCCTTGTGGAATGACGTCCCTACATTCGAACAGCTGATCTTTTACTCCTTTCAAAACCATCTAGACTCATCTTTTTTGCCTGCACTTAACCAACTAATGCTAGTACTTACCTTTTTCTTGTCTATCATATTCATAAAAAAAAAAATACTGAGACTTGTCATAGCACTTGTATACCGTTGTTGTTCTCTTGTTGATCTGATTGTTTCTACTGTTCTCATTTGTAAAAGTCGCTTTGGATACAAAAGCGTCTGCTTCATAAATGATTAAATATAAATGTCAAAATGCTTACAAAATTTCTGCATATTTAAAAAAATTTAATTATGAGGACTCAAGAATTTCATCATAAATAGGTTATGTCCGTTATATAAAGAGTAATTCCATGTCATTATACAATTTTGTGCTCTGATAAATCATATAAACAACATGCACATACATAAACATTTCGAACTAAAGAGAGACTTATCTCTATTTTAAATGGTAATATATGCCATCATAGTAACATATTACTGAAACAGTAATTTATCCTTTTTATTTAAGCATGTATTGAACACTATTTATTAAGCAATGATCTTATAAAACACTTTTCTCTTATTAGCAGATTCGGGTCCTGGAGCAGAGGCAGGCCCAGCTGAGAGAGCGGAGAGCCGCGCTGGAAATCTCCCGGGCTGACGCT
>NW_024879252.1:396615-399755 GCF_018340385.1 Cyprinus carpio | reverse complement strand
GGCCAAAATGCCAGTTTAAATACTCAGGACACCATCAAATTTTGCTTTTAGCTTTTAGCTTTTTGGCTTTTTAGCCTGCTTTTAGTCATGCTTTGTCATCACTTTTAGCGTTCTTGGCGCCCGTTCCAGCGATGCTTCGGCCTGCTGCGCCTGCTGCTACTTAACCGCGATGAGGAAGAAACACCACCTAGTCTCGTCAAACTTTACTTCTATTCTTTTACTTTAGTTTCTTTTCTTTTCGTTTGAGAGTTAGGTGTTCTGAGTTAAGTTTTTGCTTGCGCCCGTGTCTCCGAGTCTGACCTCGGCGTGCCCAGTCTGAAACTTCAACCGGCCCACAACTCCGCATCTTCAGCCCTACGCCCAACCACGGGCTTCCCAAGGCGTCCACTTCAACAACTACTGAACTTCCAGCCAATCCAGCAACCTCAGGAAACCCCCTTTTCAGCGACAACAAAGGGAAACCCCGTTACACAGGCATCACAAGTAACGTACCTCCAGACTCCCCTGATCTGTACTGGTGTTATCTAATATAATTTTAACCTAATTGATGTGAACTCAATGCGAGGGTTAATTAGAGAGTGAATGATGGTTGTTCATGTCTATGCAATTTCGTATTGCTGTAAACTTGAGTTCACATTTCATTCTCTTAAACTCATTCTTCCCCTAACTTTCTATCCTCCTGCAACTTGTGTGAATGTGTGAGTCGCGTGTGTATGTGTTAGATTAGTTTATATGTCTTAACAAAATCTAATAAATGACCGAGATACCTCATAATCTTTAATCAAAATATCTTCGAAAAACAAAAAACTCTTTGGCGGCATATGTGAGGCTTGCGGCTGGTCAATCCCTTAATGAGGCCCCCCTTCACCCAACTCCACTCCCCTTTTTTAGTGCAACGCCCCATCTCAACAACCAGCTTCAGCGCCTGAAACAAGACCTCTTCTCCCAACATTTGTCTGGATGTACGATATACAGAAGAGAAGTCACTGCTTCCTGCGTGACTACGACTACGCTTACATACACAGTAGGTGGCCATCCAAACGCGTTACTTCTACTGCGGCCAGTGCCGCTTGGCGCCTAGAAGAAGTGCATTTGCAGGTTTTGACCAGTGATTTAAAAGGGAACCTTCTTTACTTGCTTTCATATAATTTTGCAGGTTTTGACCAGCAGTCGCGTTTAAATGCAGGTGTGTGTAAAATGTCTGGCGCGCAGGAAGATTTAAGCTCCAGCGCCGAAGTGATGCTTGAGTGCCGCAGCGCAGCGTTTATTCTTATTTTTTTTATCTTCTTTACAAAATCTTGTAAAAATAATTTCGTTGTAATGCATATACAGTCAGATTATTATTCATATTCAAGTGTTTGTCACGAAAATTATTAATCGCGTATTACAGGACAGAGAGAAGCCCTCTAGATCACTTGAATTTTTTCCTGATGATGAATTAACTTAAAATTGTGAGGTATCTCACCTTACATAGAAAAAATCATATCTACAAACTTGAAATGTTTTTAAATGAATCAGTCAAAACAGAAAGTATTAATAATGCTTGGCGTTCATGTGGAGAGAAAGTCGAAAGCTGTGTGAATTTCATCTTGCAGCAGACAAAAGAAAACATTTGTTTATTAATAAATAATTAAAATGTCTCTCCCCTTTTCTAATTATTGGGCTATAACATGGCAATGCGCATGTGCTTGGCCGCCGGAATATATTAAGCTCATTATGGTTATGAATGTAAGAATTTAATATAAACCTGCGATTAGGTTGAATAATGACAAATGAAGCGACTAGTAACTGAAAAATCTTACCGTGGGAGGCAGATCTAGTAAATACCCTCTAGACATCTCTGTTAAAGTTTTTTAAAGCATTTTGTACATGTTTGCATAAATTCTTCTTTCAGAGCGGTCTGTAATGGAGAGATGCCTTAATAGTTTTTCCTCTAGAAACATAAAAACGAAAATTGAAATAAAATTGATATTTTATGTTTTTTGAAATAGCCAGCCCTTCTCTGCAGATATTACATTTGCTTCTGGTTTGTGCATTGTAAATAGGCTACAATAATAATATAATAGTAACAATAATGTCTCCAAAAACTCCAAAATGTTTTTTGTCATGTCTATGCGCATGTGTATTCCCAAATCTTAAAAAACCCTATAAAACATCGCGTAGGCGGATCATGCGGTATTCTGGACTCTGTTGGGATTTAAGAAAAAACATAAAGAGATGGTTCAACCCTTGGTATTGGTGTGAAAAGGGGCTACATTCTGTGAGAAATTTATTTTCATAGTTTAGAAGTATTCTAGACGAAACAAAATAAAATTAATCACAACAGTTTGCGAATTTATTTTTTTTATTTTTATTTTTATTTATTTCATTTATTTATTTATTTTTTGAGTTAAGGCAACTACCTCTATTTAGTTATAATAACCAATAAGCTTGTATATTGCACTAGAAGTCGAAAAACATTTGAAGTGGATCAAAACCTTTCTTCAAAGAGTTGCCCTAAAGCATAAAATGAAGACCAATCGTCCTATCTAAACCTGTTCTGCAAGTTTGATACCCTCAGAAGACACTGTCCATATGAAAGAGGAAGAGATTCACACCTTTATCTCGACCCCCACAAGCTATACAGAACTATCCCAAAACCCCCTCCAGCTGAACTGAACTCGGTCTGTTTTTTGGCTGTAAGGACCGGTGTGTGCTCATGTTACTGGGTTGAAACATGCCTACACTTACAGCAGCCCTACTCTTTTTATTCAGTATTCTCCCGCAGCCAATATTATTGTTTTCACAAGACCATAATAATAACAAATTATCAATTGATAATTAATCATTATTTTACGAAAATCATTGTTATTTGTGAACGTAGCGTGTGCGGAAGGCTTAAAGACCAAGCGGAGTCCTCCATCAGCTGCTCCCGCTTTACAGCACGTGGGACTCGCGCTCACTGACCCAGCTTCAAAGTCTGCAAGTTTTGATTTAACTAAATCAGTTTGAGCGAATACAACTTACTGATCATGAGCCCAACATTTAGCAAGACAGAAAAACATTCAGTCTACCTGAAGGAAATCATTGTAAGTTAATGCTGTTAAATAGAGAGTTAAATGGAGAGAGAGAGAGAGAGAGAGAGAGAGAGAGAGAAAACG
>NW_024879252.1:395834-396090 GCF_018340385.1 Cyprinus carpio | reverse complement strand
TTTATGAACGATTCCTGTATAAAATGGGACATCAACCTTTATATCAAACATTTTGAAATCGTCGCGCGAGGCAGGTTGAGCGTGCGAAGTGAATGTGCTGCACAAAGTAATTTTCAGATGCAATAAAAATAAAAAAAAATAAAAAAAAACCCTGGATAGCCGATTAGGCCCAGACTCTGTTCCTAAGTATATAATAATTACTGTTAACCCACAGTAACAAATTTTAACCGATTAATCGCCTATTTTCGTTTGCTGC
>NW_024879252.1:351132-394834 GCF_018340385.1 Cyprinus carpio | reverse complement strand
TTTCCAGACATTCTTTGCGAACCGAATTGGGGAGATTCAGAAGGCTGGGCCTGTAACTGACTGGTGGTGGATACCAGGCGAAGTCAACGTCGCTGATCTAGTCACGAGAGGGTGCTCTCCTGAACTGCTGGGTGAGAATTCTATGTGGCAGAAAGGTCCCGAGTTTCTGTCTAGTCCAGTCGAGGATTGGCCCATAAAGTCCGCCTCAGAAGTGGCAGCTGATGCTAGAGAGGTAGTGAGTAGACTCCAGAGGAAAGCCTTTTCAGCAGTCCTTACCAGAGTTCAAGCCAAGAAATTATTAAATCCTGGCAGTCTTGGTGGTGAAGATCCAATAGTCACCGATGGAGTTAGCGGGACTTCAGTGTCCTCAGAAAAGGGGATGAAAGTGACCTTAACTGAGACTAAAGAGGGGGAGACTCTGTGGGGAGCCGCGCTCATAGACCAAGTGGATCCAACAAGGTGCAGTTCTCTTACTAGACTTTGTGGAATAGTTGGTTATGTCCGCAGAGCTGTAAAGAAATGGTTGGCCCGTGTAGGCAGGGCCTCCAAGGCAGTAAAGTGGGAGGCAGTATTAACAGTAAAGGAACGCAAGGCCGCATTCCAAGACCTGTGCTTAGCCGCACAAAATGGAGTTACGTTTCCTGTGACGACACTAAACAGGCTCGTTGTCAGCAGGGATGAGGCTTCAATATACGTGCCGGGGCGATTTTACCTATTGGATGACGCTTTCCCGACTGTGACAATAATTAAGGTGAGGGCACAACACTCATTACGGCCATCTGATGAGGGATGCCCAATCAGTCAAATTATTAGGGCTCGGTGCGCAACCGACAGGTCTGCACACATTGCTGGGGGTGGGGGTTCGACTCCAGATATCTATGACCTATGGGGCGATGGTGGGTCTTATTTAATATTTTTTGCAGTGAGCATGGAAGCGACAGCTCTCGAACAGATGTGCAAGTCCATTAGTAGAAGCTGCAATACTTCCTCCCTCACTCCCCCTCTCCTGTCCTCCATCCTCCCTCCTCTCAAAATGAAGGCCTGTCTTCCAAGCTTTCTGAGGGAATTTCAAGTGTAAACAAAAATTATGCCAACAGTACAGATTACATTTACACATTCTAATTCTGCTCTGAGTGCAACGTGACTGTTATCCGAATGAGACTTGTGCCATCCCATAATGCTTGTACCTTGTTGGAGAATAAGAGTACCTGTGTCCTCAAAAACTCCTGGTAAAACTTATGTTTTTTGGCAATTTTTAGCCAGTAACTAGGTAGAAGTTTTTCCTCTTTTACATAGTCATCAATGCTCTAGCGCAGATTTGACGGTATTTGTTATGGCCATCAAGAAGTTATCTACACCCAGGTTCTCTTGACAAAAAACCCACAGTGTTGCGATACCTGCCAGAAAATAAGCTAACGTACCGTTATGATTCTTACATGTTTTGGTTTTCATCACTTGATAAACTTCAACAAATATACTTCTGACAGACCTAAATGCAATCACCTGAAGTAACAAATATGAATATAATAAACTACTAAAGATAGACAGCAATTTTAGATTTATGATATCAACAGAGAAGACACCACATCTCAAAAACCACTCGACCCAGCTGCGACACATATTAGCTTCGTGCGCTCTGCTAGCTTATAGATGCGTCTCGCGCTTCGGGGGGGCTGATCCCATAGTTCAAATACCGTCTTCGACCGCTTTCCCCCAGTCCCGACCCCCCAACTTTGCCTTCCTCTCTGGGGAATACTGTTCTCTATCCTAATAAAAAAAAAAAAAAAAAAAAAAGACAAAAATAAATATAATAAAATCAACACTGATGATGAGGAACCGAATCGCTAACATCTGAACTTTTATCTCAGTTTTAGGCCTACAAACATATTATAATCCCTGCGCCTATATAGACATGGGTTTTTCAAACCTGTTAAAAATACTGTACTACAGTATGAAGTAAATGTACACAAATATCCAGTCCAAATTATTTGAAGTGTATGGCCTTACTTGAATTAATGATTCTATCACCCCCACAATTCAATATGATTAACCAGTGTGTTCGGTGGCCCCCATAACAAGGTTCTGGCCCCCACAGTTTAAAACCCCCTGCTCTATAGCGTCAAACTATGAGGAGTGACATCATTAGCAACAGTTTTGTAAAGCCTGGTGAAAATATAGAATACTGTATGAGGCATTCCACACATATGTCAGCCAATCTACAATCACAAATGTAGCCAAACTGATGACTATAAGAAATAACCTAACCCTGACCCTGACTCGACAGCCACGCATTCATCTGCTCTACACCTGCGCATCTATCATCTGGTCAACACATGGCTCTACACCACTTGATATCTCAATTGTTGGAAACACCTCCATATTCCTGATAACCTTCTGCTCGCATATGTTGTCTTTATCTTTTATAATGTGTAATTGTGACTGGGAAAATCTTATGTTATTTTCATTGACAGTAACAAAGTCAGAGAAAGGGAATCTATTCATCAAGTTAAGCAGTTAAGTGCATGCAGATTCCATCATCAAAATAAAGATACAGTCAGTATCGCAATGGAAATGTTTTAACACCATTACAGGTAGCATGACAAAGTCCATTTAAAATGCAGAAACTTATATGGTGTAATCTATTTAAATATGAAATATTAAATTTGTATGCATATTTTAGCATAGTAAAAGTGTGAAAAACCATGGCTATATATCTCACAGTTGGTTCAATTAATGTAATTACACCAATAAATGGGTTCCTGGAATTAGAAAATGAATAGGACATCAATTTTTCATTTTTGGGGTGCGACCATCTCTTTAAGAGACGAATCACATTTTTTTCTCAGTATTAACATAAAGAAAATGTGACATAGATAAAATAATAAAATTATCTCATCTAAAAAGGACAAATCATCTGTTCAGATGTTGAAAGTCTGGACGATCCAAAATGCGACAGTTTCCAAGTAGAAAAAAAAAAGTCTTTCATTTTTTTTTTTTCCCAAGCTACTCTCTCTCTCCTCTCTACTCTCTCTTCACTCACATTCACGGACTTTCTTTCTTTGTGGCCTGCTACTACCCTCAAACTAAGACAGCTCTGTTATTCCTTGATGTTGTTTTCCCTTCCTTTTTCTTTTATTTATTTGCCCACCTTGCTGCTTGCCCTTCCTTCCTACTCTCTATCCCTTCCCCGCTCCCTCTCATCTGTAAATAACAGAAAAGATCCCTCCACATGCACCCCTCATCTCTCTCTGTGTGCAGCACAAGCGAGGATCATTGCTGGTCAGTTAGGAGAGACAGTAGTGTGAAGGCTGACTCCTTCCCCTCCACATGACCTGTAATTTGGTATAACCTCTTCTTCCCCCATCGCTCTGGGTTCCCAAAGCCCGCTTGAGGGGTGTGTGGTGTGAGCATGCTGATGATCACTGTTGTTTCTGACACTTTTCAAAAGACTTATGTGGTGTATCAGTGTCTGTTGTTGCCAGGGGCAACCTCTTCCTTGACAGCGTAGTTACATTTTGAAATGGTTACATCTGCATACCATAAAAAACATTATTCCATAAACATCCAACAACTTCTCCCAACATTAACCATGGCAACAGGATAAAAAAAAGGATCAAAAATGACAAGAACAGTTTTCAATAAACATCCAACACTTCTCTCCAACTTCATGGAATGGATAAAAAAGGATAAAAAAAAATCACAAGTAACAAGTACCACTAAAACTAGTCAGCATAAACACCCGATGTGATGCATACTATATTTGTCAAGCCCAATTTGAGATGCACTCGACAACAAGGGAAGAGAGCATTTTATGTTATTTTTATGCGGCACTTCTAGTGGGCATCAACTTAGAATTGATGATAGATTGTTGGGTGTGTGGGGGGGGGGGGGGGGGGGGGGGGGGTGTGGAGAGAGAGAGACCATACAAACATTCTGCAAATTCAGTTTGTGCTGGTAAGATTATTATTAAAAACATACATTGTAAATTATTATTTTTTTAATCCCCTATGTTTCGTGTTCAGTAACACACGATCTTGGATTCATCACCAACATTATTTTAATGCAATAGTAACACTATGAAATGATCAATAAGCGAAAAAAAATTTCCTTGCAACAAATTTGAAACTGGCAAGTAGCACTATGGATTAAATGTGAAATTTTAAGTTAGAAACGATCAAACATCGTTATTTACAACTTAATAGTAGTTTATTACAGTACACACACACACAACACGAACGCAGGAATACTGGGTATGTGTCACACACACCACACACACACACCCACACCACACACACACCACACACAACACAGTTATTTTTCTTATATCCTGCCGAATTTTCCCTAGCGCTGTACCATTGCTTCTCAAAAATAAGAATAGGTGAGAATAGCCTCATTACATCATATCTAGCCGTACAGCTTCTTTCCACTTTCTTTATGAGTCAACAACACACTCCAAACTTTGGCTGGAGATGAAGGTTTGACCATGCACTCTGAACTTCTGGAATTCCAAAGAAAGACTGGGAAAGTTTTGACTCCTCACTTTAGCTGTGAGAGTTTGACAAGCAGTCAAGATTAAGTAAACAGCAGCTAGTTCCTGTTTATCCCCTGCTTTTGATCTGTTGTTGCTCCTACTGCAAGCTCCCCGGATGTTTGACAAGACATGTTTCTGTCTGCTTTCACTAACACATATCTGAAGTCAGAATCCATCTTCTCTTCTTTCTGCACAGCCTTGCCCCCAATCAATAAGCTCTAGCAGAGAATCCTATTGCCAAGCTTCTGGGCGCGATGTCTAGAGGGACCCCTTGGCCAGGCAGGGGAGGCCAACGCATATCATTCCTTAGCTCTTGTCACAACTGTCATCTGGTGATATGGACTGCTGAGTGAAAATCATAGGTCAGTTTGTATCAATGAATGTCGCCACCCTCCCATCCCCCGATCACCCCTGTTCGTGTCAAGTCCCGGACTCCTCGGAAATGAATGCCCTTCATGTCTGCACTTAAGAAAAATACAGAGCAGCTGCTCTTTTGCCAGCCATGCCACTCACCTCCTGCAAATGGCTTTCAAAGGGGGCACGTGCTCCTAGGAATTGGATCCTAAGTCACTTATTTAAAACAAGAAAGGCTTTTTTCTTTGAGCTTGAATTCTGCTCCCCGCCCTTTTTTAGCCTATTTAATTGCTGGGAGACATTGTTTGCTATGGAGAAGCGCAGGGTTTGGCATTTCAAATATCATTTCCTGTCCAACTTACACTTATGGTGCTGAATGGGAACAGATGATGGAAGTAGAGACAGGAAGTGCTCGAGAAAAGATCTGAACTGTTAGCAATTTAAAAAGCTATTAAACTGTTTAGCATCTGACAAGCAGTGAGGAAAGAGATGTCTATTTGTCCTCACCAAACAGATAACCAACACACAATCAAATCCTTGTCCAACAGACAATGATGGATTTGCATTCATGTCCAGCAGAACACTTTATGCATTTCTCTTCTTCTGTGGAACCACCAAAAATATAGATATTTTGGAAAATGTCCTCAGTGTTTTTTTGTTTCATTGCAGTGAACGTCAGCAGGAGTTCAGTCTGTTTTTTTGTTCATGCAGTAGACACGTCCTATTTTTACCAAAATGGTGATTTTTTTGTCTTCATAACGTTTTTTATTATTTGAATAGACTGAAATTACATATCCCTCATGTAACTCTTCTTACTCTAATGAACGAAAAAAAAAGTTCGCTGCTTCAAACGAAGTGCAGCCTCTGAATCAAGCACATGAAAGAAGCTCATTTGACGAGTCAGATTTTGCAGAGCTGCTGACCGATCCTGACCACCCCTCACTTTCCGACATGCGGGACGGCCTGTGGCGATCCCATAATTACCCGCCCGCAGTCAGAGTCCACAGAGCAAACCCCCTCATCCCCCAACCCACAACATCCAATCTTGGCACGACATGAATTCTCCCGTCAAAAAAAAAACCTGTGGCGGCTAGTTATGAGGCTTAGAGAATACTTTTTTTTTCCCTTCCTGATTCACCAACATTTTAATAAAGCTGCAACAAGCTTTCCACAATACCTCTTCCTGATCTGTCTCTAACCTTGCCTATGGCCTAAAAGTCCACTCGTAGGCAAAAACTCAATCCCGAGGAAGGACGGCAGTGGGACCCTCCCCGAACAGGTGATTACAAAGCCTGATCTAGATAATACTGCACCTTGTTTTTCCTCTGGGTCTGGCCTGCGTAAAGCTCATAAAATGGTTGGTTTAATATACAACTGGAATGAATATAAATGGACAGCTGACAATATTTGCATTCACAGTTTTATAAATGATGCACTTACAAAAAATAAATGGCCCGGTTCATTTCCCTTCTGTCACTGCTTTTCATGTTTTGAAGGTTCTCTGAAATAATATGAATTTTTAAAAAGCACCTTTGTCCAATGTGTATGCTTTTTTTATAATATTTGCAATGGTTTAGGGCATCCATTTAAAAAAACAAAAAATTATGTCTGGCTAAAAGTACAGATGGCAGAGTGAATACAAAAGGACAGGTGTTAGCAAACGCTCTTAGGTAGAACATATTTTTGTCTAGCTGGATATGTGGTTGCGTTAATGCATTTCATTGTCGTAAGTCAAAATATCTTATCAACAAGACATTATGCACCAAAGTTTAATATGTTATGGTCTTGGTTTTGATCAACTATAAATCTAAGTACTGGCAAAAGGCAAAGCATTTACACACCTTTGCAAGCATCACAACTTAACGTGTGTATAACAGCATGCAACGCTCTTCCAGCATGAAAAACCTCAGGTGCATGCTTCTGTGCAAGTGTCGCGAAGGAGAGTTTGAAATGTGAAGCCCAGAGAGCAACAGAGTAGAAATCAAGCTAAAGGCTATTTCGGCAATCTGCAGACCTTTTCAAAGGGTCATGAAGGCAACACAGCCATCAAGGCTCAGCTTGCGCTGACACTTAGTTCGCGGGTCATGCAACAAAATGTCACAAGCGCACCTCCATTCTCAATTTTTCTCCACACAGTCGACAGGTGAGAACGGCTCTCCAATCAACTATAAATCAGCCAGCTGGAGGTGAATTAAAAACTCAACAGAGTCAGTGGAAAAAGTCCAGTGGCTTTCAAACGTCAAGCTGGTGGTGTGTCTGGTAATCAAAAGTGATATCCCATGATAGAGTTTCCGGGAGTGACTACACTGTAATGAATTATGTTCAGTTGTTCTGTTCGCGTTTAAGACCTGCAAATCTAAAGAATCAAATGCATTTTGTAGTTTTAACATCATCTATAGTCAAGTGTTTTATCATGGATCCAATAAAATGATAGTCATTACCGAGTATGGACAAAAAAAATATCATCAAATTCTTCTAGAATGTCTGCATTGAAAATGACCAAATGCAGGTAAAGACATCCAAAAAACAAACTTCACTTGCTTAATGCTTACTTCACTTACTATTTTTAATATGAATAGGACACAGTATGCAATGTATACTGCACAGTATTCATTAAAAAAGCCAGCTAGTGCTCTTCTCTCTGAACATAGCCAGCAAGACTGTGTGTGTCTTTGTGAATGTTCACTCATAACAAAAGTGTGCTGAGCAGTGTTTTGGTCCAAGCCGCTAAAGATAAGCTAATTAAACAATCATATCACGGTTGTCCCTTTGGGCCCGTGTCTGCTGTCCTGCTGACTTTGTCACACCAGTCATCTTGGTCTCCACCACAAAGCAACTCTCCAGGCTCCAGTTCAGAGAGAGGCTTTGCCCATAAACCCCTGCTCCTTCCCCTCTGCCCATCTCCACAAAAGAAGAAAAAAGCAGCAGACATCAAAGCAGGAAGCCTTGAGAGTGTTCGGCGAAGAGAGCCAGCTTCACAGTAATTTGCCGTTTGGCTTCACAGACACATCAGCTCTGATGGGGGCTGTGGATTGTGAAAATGCAGCCTCAAAGACAAAGGCGTGTTAAAAGTAGATGAAAATGTGTCGACTGTAAAATTGAAATGGATGCTGTGTAGGCAGTTACTGGGCACAACTTTGAATGGTCTGTCTATGACTTATCACAGGTTATCACAGGTTTAACTTTAAGCACATCCATAACAGAGGGAAACACATCCATAACATATGGGAAATAACTATGACTAATTGTTTATTATTTACTTATTTATTATTAAAGCTTGAGCAAGTCTACAAAAAAACACTTACTGTATGTTTAGAATTCTACCGAAACCATCAAGAAATGATGAAAAAATGTTTTTGTCACGGGGAGCCCAATTCAAAACTTTGAAAATATAATTTATAATTATTTTTTTTTTTTTATAGCACCTTTTCTTAAAGCCCAAAGGTCTTCTCTCTTACAATTGTGACTTTATATTCCTCCACTCTGAAATTACAATCACAAGTGCATCTTTTATCACCTCAATAAGTGATTTTATTTCTTATTTGAAACTTTCTCACAATTACTTTTTTTTTTTTTTACTCTGAGATGGAAAATGGTTTTCTTTATTTTGGTGTGGTGTTGCTGTGCAGACTCGTGTTCAATGTACTGTACAACAACAGAGAAAATAAGAAAACATTTCCAATTTACAAAATTGAAAATGACTCACCTTTTTGTCTTCATTTTAAATTTTTGTGTATATAATGGATTACTACAGAAATTTTGGATGATTGGATGAACGTTCTTGGATGATTAAGAAATCATTAATTGACACAATTATAATGCTTTCATCGATCTGTGACTTCGACAAAGATGTTAAAACTTATAATAATAAAAACAACAGCTCTTCAACAAATGTGAAGCATGTTGTGCACAAAACCAATGCACATTGCATCAGATGACCATCCTAACCAGCCACAGTGCCTATAACAGACAAATACAGACGAAAGCAAAAGCGCTAAACATATTAAACAACAGAGTAGTTTTGCTTAGTACCAAAGCAAGTAGCAATGTCTTGAGGGCGAGGTTATGGTCTAACAGCATGTGAAAATGACCATCACTCAGAGTCCTACAAAAGAATTTCCATTTGTGTCAGATGATCTGTTGGTCTTGGGAATACACCAAAAAATCATGCTATGGATGAAAACACCATCCTCGAGGACCGTCAGGAGGCCTAGTATCCAGTCATTATCAGCCAGGCTTTCCTGCCCCTTAGCAGGGAAATGCTTAAGCTCACATGCTTAGCTGAGTGCTTTTGATATCCAGAAGCATTTGTCAACAGCACACTGTGACAGATGTATGTTTACATGCCATCTCACCAAGCATCCGACAACAGATTTGGATGGCGGGTCTGATGGAAAAAAAAAAACAAGCCCCAGCAAAGGTCCGCTTTAGGCGTGGAAGTGAAATTTAATGGAAGTTTGGGAGCAAATGGTCTGCGCTTTGCCACACCTGTATGTGTGCCATGCGGCGCTTGTGGTAGAAAGAGCCAAAGAGGATGGAGGGAGAAATTAGGAAAAAGAGAGAGAGAAGAGAAAGATTGAAGCAGAGGGGAGAGGTGTGGTGAAGGAACAGCTCACTCATTCACTCAGCTCAGGATGGATGTTACCCATCATGCAGCTCAATCACCCACCCAATGATTCATTTCACAGACACTTGGGTAATTATAGGAGTCAGCTCCCTCACCCCCGGGAGGGACTGACAGAGTACAGAGGAGCGTGGAAAGAAACAGGAGGAACGAGAGAAAGGCAAGAGTCTGGATGAATGATAGTGGGGATACGATGTGACTAACTGAAGAAGTGAGGGTGAAAGAGGAGTGTGAAGGAAAGGATGAAAGGACGCTGAGTGGCACAGATGTTCGGATGATGACAACATGTTGAATGGCGTTGACCAATACAGGCGAACAAATGATTAGGGATTTTTTTTTTTTTTTTTAATAATGCTTCTGGATTACCTTGTTGTGGTCATTAGGATGATACAAAGCCCTTTTCCAATCTCATTCACTTCAGCATGCTGTGAGAGTGAGTGTTAAATCCACATAAAAATAATTGCAGAGAGTGAAGGGAGGAAATTGACAGATTACGAAGGACAGATGAGGAAACATGAGACAAAAAAAGGAAAGGGGGGAATGAAAGGAAAGATGGAGGCGAGGAGTGTGTGTGACAGACGGCCAGAATGGTATGATGATGGGGTGGCGCTGTGTAAACATCTAAGGCTATTTCAAGTGTAAAAGCTCTCCCCTGCTGGTCAGACATATAATTGTTCCTCAAAGTGCTTTGAATGGACTGCTATGTAGTACTTTTTTTTTTTTTTTCTCCTTACATTTAACTGTTCCTCAAAGTACTACAAATGGACTGCAATGTTGTCCTTTTATTTTTTGTGTTATATTGTATGAAATATTCATGCTGGCTAAATGGTTTGAACGATGCTATTATGAGCATATAGAGATAGTGAGAAACCAAATGAGAGTGGAAGTTAGGGAAGGTTTCACCAATCCCACATACCCAGCAATTATCTCATGATGTTTTACCGATATAGCAAAGAGGCCGGGCCTAGCGCCTATGGCCACAGAGAATAAATTGCTATTGTTTTTTTAAACTGTGCCTCATGCCCGGCCGTTGTTTTTTGTGCCAAACAGATGCAAGCGTAAAAGGATTTGCTGCTGTTTTGCTGCAAACCAAAGATTCATGCCGTGGGTGTGTGTAGGGGGCTTGTTAAAACGTATCAGATAGAGGCGGCCGACTAATTCATGTCAGTGGACTGGTGTAGTCCATGGATTGTACTGCCACGATAAAACAAGAAACCCATTAAGACAGAGACAAAGACAACCCATTCATTGGACCTACGGAGAGCATAGCAGATTCCCACATAACAGATGGCTGCTCCATTGGTATTAATTTAACCAGACCATACATACAAAGGTCGCAGGGGCCATTTTTCCCCTAGACTGCACCACTAAAGATGGACCAGATCAGGACCTATGGAAAACTACTTTGTTCTAAAGTGCATCTAGAAATGAATATGCATTTATATTTATGCAGTTTTTGCCTTGTAATCCAAAGTTGGGACAAACAGAACAGACAGACACACAACCGGACTCATGAACGAACCAGGCCCACTCAATATACGAGCAAGGCAATTAATGCACACAACGAGCACAACACAGCAGTTTTGTAATGGGGCTGTAAACAGACCCCTTTTAGTGGTGGTTTCAGGGCATTTTAAATTAGTGCTTTAAGCTTTTCAAATGGACGCCTCCCACCATTGTACAATCAATGGCGGGGGCTGATGCATGGCAGAACTACTCAGGTTCTGTGTAAAAATCAGCGAGTTTTTTTTGTTCAGAGGCGACAGCTGGCCACTGAACTAGGAGAGCGGTAAATTGAACTTAAGCTCTAACTTTCGAGACCATTGCTGCGCCATGAGCATAGATGGACTGAGCGCTGGAGCAGATGCACCCAATACAATTGCATTTTAATCTGATCAACTGCACGATACACAACTGCCCCCCATTCCAAATTCGCCAATAGTATGCGTCGGTCTGAGGCTATTAGTTTTTTATTTGCTCAGGTTGTTTGAGGCAGGACTGCACTGCTAAACATTGCAAACTGCGCCTGTAATTGGTTTTGCCATGTAATAACCAATATATTTACATATATATGGCTATATGTATAGTAGAATACACAGTGTGAGTAGCAAATTTTCCAAAACTGGGCCTGGAAGGAACCCTGGTGACTGGTGACGTGCTCAGCCTTTTCAAGCAGAATAACCCCGAGTCCGGACTAAACACAACCGCATAAATATCATGTCCATAAAAATTCTGCTGTGCCATTCCCTGGGCCGCCTAAAGCTACAGGCAGACACTGATCGGTTGTTCTCACTGGACGCCTACGAGAGGGCTCGGATCACCCCAGGGCTCACGGCTGGGCAGAAGGGGCAAACAGCCTGGTATATTTATGACACCTGTGTACGTACTGATAGATGAATATAAAAAGGCAAAGCTTCAGGGCAGCACCGTAGCAAAACACCATGTGTGAAAAAAAAAAAAAAACAAAACACAAACAAAACAAAAGAAAAAAAAGAGGGGCCCTTTTCTTGGGTCTTTTTGAAGCTAAAAAAAAACCCCAGTGTGCTGAAGCTCAGTAGGAAGTGGCTCATTGCATGACACATCTCTTCATTTTTTCACCTGTTTTCTCACTCCATATAATTGGCTGGCCGCACGACATGCAAAGAGGGTCTTTTTTCCGCAATACAAGAAAAGAAAAGTGTTAAAAATGAACATGAAGTGCAAATATGATCAATGAATTATGCACTAAAAGAGATTAAGCATACTTAATGTTTTCAGAGGTCCATAAATATGCACATTTTAACTTTTGCTGCTGCTGGGTGTTAATCCAAATGTTTTAAACAAATTTTTTTTTCCCAAGGTATCCAATAATGACTTAAATGATGCACAGGATAAAATTATGCTCTAAATGTTCTTCCTTCAAAAAGTAACTATTAAAAGTCAGAGGACATTATTATTATTATCAATAGTAACTTGGAGGACCAATTTTAGATTGTAAAATGCCATAATAAAGTTTGTCTATAGACTGATTCTCATTAATAATAATAAATATCACCTTCATAACGCCTTACTCATCAGTTCAGCTACATCTACGACAGTTTCTGAGCTCTTCAGATACATGAACCTAAATGAGTGAGGCACATCAGCTGTTGAGGTCCACTGCTTTTGGTCTAGCACAAGGCTAAAGGCAGACTTGGAAAGGGTGGTTGTATTGGACAGGCCAAGCAGCAGGCAGACAGACATGATGTACAGCACAGCCCGGCATTTATCAGTTCCCAGGCTCAGTAAGCTACAGCCACTGCTACGCTTGATGAGAGAGTGATGCATGGGGAAAACAGTATTTCCGCTCCAATGTCCCCTGAAGTCACCCCGCGCTTCCTTAGAGCGGGATGGAATGGGCTCCCTGATTTGGTTCTGTATGAATCAGAAGTACTGTAAAATCAGTGAGTGGAGTGGTAAAATTAGTCTTTAAAGGTATAATAGTTTTATTCAGGCTTTTGGGAAACCCGACAATAAAGGTAAATCAACATGACAAATGTATTTACAATAAATTGACTTCTTGTGCGCAGCTCTTTGATCCATGAAACAAATTCATTTGCTTGATTGTCACTAGCTTTCATCTGTCTCGGGCCGCCCTGACCTGACAAAAAAGCTCATTTATGTCATGAATCAAAGTGAAAGGTCCGATATTTCACATAATCACAGCTACATCTCCTCTAATCTTGAGGAAAAGAGTTTTATTAGCCTGTAGGGTGCTCCAGAAGGCTGAACGGGGGGCCGGGAGAACGTTTCACACGCGGTCCCAGTGGATTTCAAGCATCTCCAGAAAAGACATGGCATCATTCAGACACACACTCCAAAGGCCAAGGGTCGTATGGGTGCTTTTCTTGTGTAACTTTGTAACATCTCCCCAGAGGGCAAGTCACATCAACCAAGGCCTGCTCCATCATACTTTTGTGTTTATATTTTCAGAAAGTACGTGAGCTCCGATCGAAGCTCCCCTATTAGATTTAACAACATCACGTTTTGGGTCAAGAGGGAAGCCACTCTTTCATCAGGAGTAAAATTCCAATTGAAACTCACTACATTTTTGATTTCAAAAAGCAACTGCATCTTCAATGAATGAGCCAATCAAATTAGAAGAAAGTGGGTAAAACTGCATGGCCATAGGGTTACAAGGCAAGTCCTTGAGAGCCCATTACAAAAATAATATTATTTTTCAATGTATTGCGGCAATTGGTCTCCGTAACTTGAAGTGAAAGGTGCACATTAACTATTAGCCATCCTTGTGTTTCAAGGTCATCAAAAGAAGTATTTTCCAACCAACAGATTCTCCTTTAAGTGAGCATACACTCCATTCGTCTTCATTTATATGAAAATGGAGATCATCCATCATTCCTATTAAAGACACGCCGGAAGATGGCCGGGTGTGAGACACGAGAGGGAAGAGTCAATGGGGCTTGGCAGTGTGATGCAAAAGTCTGCTTGGTTGCTCTGCACAGGGTTATGAACCACCAAGCTTCAATAATTTTTTCATGAGCCCAAGAAGTGAAAGGGTTTTTTGACATCATACACGATTTGCTTCTGTCGGTATCATGTGCCACCTCTTTGGTTCAATGACAACCAAGGTCATCCCTACGGTTAAATGACGGCGGGACATATCTCTCAATAACTGGCCCAAACAGCAGCTCGTAAAAGGGGGCTGTAAAGTCATTTGTGCTGCACGTTGGTTATGTTTCCGTGCAATATTTATGCTTTATGAAGTCTGGCGATGACAGCAAGACCCGTTTACACTCTTGGAACGATATATCATACAGAATATGGTAGCTTGAGCACAGAAGGCAATTTCACAAGGATGCCAAATTTCAGTAGAAAATGGTGAAGTGAAGGTATGAAAAAAGAAAATATAAGTCCGATCCCAACCCCATTAAGCAGACGAAAAAACATAAAATGGGTAACGGCTGACGAGAACAATGAATGTTTTGTATGCATTTTATCATAGAAGGCGATGTTTAACACACAAAGAAACAGAAGAACCAAAGTTAAAAAGTGCTTTACACAAAACACTGCTTTTTTGTGAGTTTTTGGGGTCATGCTTTTTCTCAGTGCTTTGTCTGGGTTTTTTTTTGCTGTGTTTCTAGTTAAAAGGGGTCATAGCGCCACTCAGTGTTCAAAAGGAAAAACAAACTGCTTGTTATATAATTTTGTTATACAAACATATTGATTAAAACCTATTTTAATTGAATGTTTTCTTTACAACGTTTTAAAAATTATTAACATAATATGTGAATCACTTTCAAAAAGTGTAAAGCTTTAATAGTCATTTTGATCGATTTGATCGAACTTCCCACATTCCCCATTTACTACAGTATTTCTAAAGCAACTATAAATGTTGATAAAGTGCTATTTTTTTGTGGAAACTATAACCATGGTTAAATGTTGTAATCGTGTAAGTGCCCTACCTGCTCGAAATAACATATTTAAACTGTCACAACGTGCCTAAAAACGAAAAAACACTTCTTTGTCAGGTCCTAAATACCCAATTTTGCATTTACATCATAAAAATGATCGCTGTAACATAGCCAAATCATGTTTTATTTAACCAACAACATTTTAAACAACAACAATTTCCCTCTAAGCGGTAATTGGCTAATTTTATGGGCGGAGCTTCATATTTTACAGAATGATTCGGAATGCTTTTCTTTCACACTTTGAAAGACAAGTCAATTAATAACATTATTAAGGCTTTACAGTAGTGAGAATACTATAATAATCATTCGTGTGTTCCTCGTCTTTACTACAAATATACAAAATCAGTATGTGTAAATAAGTAGGCGCTTCAGATATGGAGATTGAAGAATTCATAGCAGGCAAACAATACCTGGATTACATTCTGCATACGCTGAGATTTTCAAATGTGCATCCAGTTTGGACACTTTGCTGTCCAGCAATGCCACAGGATATGCAATTACTTCATTCAAACTTTTCCCCCCATTCAAACGCCACCACTGACTGCCACCATGCCAGTTTTATTTCCATGGATCGCCACTAGAGTTGCCTCAGTTACTTAGACGTTCCTTCATTTCCTAATCTTCATGACATTTCATTCCTGAAAATTACTCATCTATTCACTAAATTAAACACAGTAGAAAAACAATTAGGGTGCATAGGTGTCTTTAAACTTAAAAAATAAAATAAAAAGTACAAATAAATTTATTTTTTTCACAAGTTTATAAACAGAACTAAGAACAAAATACAGTTCATAATATGGCATTAGTTATTTTTAAGATTCACACGTTTAACTTAAATGCATATTTTAATAGGTGCAAGAGACGAATTGACTGGAAGACAAAGACAACATGAGGTGAGTATTGAATGACACCCCAGTGCCGTTAAGAACGAGTTCTTCCTCTTCATGTTCTCTTCCAGTCGTGTCTTGACACCTGCCCCCCTACCGAGAGTCTGAAAAACACAGCATCTATCTGGACGACAACCCGTAACTCTCTGACCCCGCGTAGCTTAAAAACATTGTCTGCCCTTTGCCAAGATGTACTTGTTCTCCAGGCCTTTCCAACCATTTATTCCTCAGTAATTACCAAAAACACAAACACTATTATGCGGTAGCAGGCATCGACTCGTCACAGCTGGCAGTGTGAGCTGAGTGATGTGGAGAGCTGCGTGTCAAGTCAAGTCACCTTTATTTATATAGCGCTTTGATATACACAATACCGATTGTGTCAAAGCAAATCTTGCAATAAATCAAATTAAATAGATATTGCAATAAACAAAGTCTGCATAGCCTAAGTCACACATTGTCCTCTTTGAGCTTTAATAACTGTCTGCTTGTATAATGTTGGGAATTGTGTGGGGGGATTGAGCCGAATAAATGGCTTCTTATTCCTACACAGATGGCCAGATATCTGAAAATCTCCAAGAGATTTCTCATGTGGTGATATGACTCATGGCCCATTGGGGACCGAAAGGGATCTAAGCTCAGAGAAAAACAAATAGCCATTTGTGATGATAAACAGAACTTCTTCAAGCCTCTATCCTTCTATTGTGAGAGAAAGATTTTTAAGTTGAGACGCATTGACATTGCAAAGCCATCAGTATTAACAGACACACGGAGGCATGTCTGCGTCTGGCATTAATATCTCTAGAGCACTACACTTTACAAATTGACCCGCGCAGAACGACAAACGTGGGTCTGGAGTTTTTCACTCTGGATTGTTTTAAATTGCTATTGCTCAGCAGTTCCTTGTTCTGACATCCATCAGCCTTCCATTTATCTCGGAAAAGATGAAACAGGCCACCGACTAATGGCTGACTGTGAGCCCATTTCAAGTGATGAATTCTCAAAATCATCCAAAGATGAGTAAAAGTCGTTTAGAGCGGTTTTGCTTTGTGGCAGTAACAGCAATTGTTTTGACACATGCCTCATGCCAGTTATAGAACAATGCTGTATGTGTTGAGAACGTAATGCATAAGCAGTACTCCCAATTACTGTGTTCTTGAGGGAATTTTTTTGCTAGGGTTGTGTTTTTTGTTCACAGTTATGGATTATAACTGCACACAAATGCAATCAAAACCTTTTTATGAATCCCATTTGAATGTCTTATAAAACAGGGTTATAAAACAGCAAATTTTTGGTTCTGTAGTGTTAGCCATGTTACATTGGACCCCACTGACTTTCACAGACTCAGATATTTCTCAGAACATCTTTTGTGTTGTGCAGAAAAATAAAGGTAATGCCACGACAATGTGAGGGTGAATAATGATCACATAACTTTTTTTTTTTTTTTTGTGAACTGTCCCTTTAAAATTTTCATGCAGCAGCCATTATAAAAAGCTCATACCTTTTTATTTTGTGAGCTCAAAATGTAACAATAAAATGTTCTATATCTTTTAAAAACATCAATGCAGCCTTATCTGTCATTCATACACATTCTTATTCCACTTTCCACAGCTTCGAGCAGCAACAATTCATGTCTTGCTGATCCCAGATCTGTCAAAAACTGCAGGAAATTAGGGCATCCCCGGCATCAAAAGAAATAAAAAATAAATAATAAAAAAAGTCTGCTTCAGCAACCCTCATGCAAGTCATTTTTTGTTCCTAAAGCAATGTGGCAGACAAAGTCGATTCTTAAAGAACTAGTTTTAACTGCACAAACTCTTTATCACTCAAAAATCCAAGCTGTGATCAGGAAATCAAGAATATCCCTTTCAAAATAGTTCATTTGTCCCCAAATTTAAAGGCATTTTGTCCATTTAAAACAGTCTAATCAGATGTTATAGGAATAGTTCACCCCACAATGAAATTTGTTGAAAATGTACTCACTTTCAAGCCATCGTAAGATTGTAGATGAGTTTGTTTCTTCATCAGAACAGATTTGGAGAATTTTGGATTACATCTCATCAATGGATCCTCTGCAGTGAATGGGTGCCGTCAGAATGAGAGTCCAAACAGCTGAATCCAAAAAAATCACATTAGTCCACATGACTCCAGTCCATTAATTAACATTTATCGAGGTGAAAAGCTGCATGTTTTGTGAGAAACAAATTCTTCTTTAAGGCATTTTAAATTGAAACCATTGCTTGGTCAAAATACGAATCTATAATCCATAATAATGCTTATTAACACGGTAATAACAATTACAGTAATGTGTCACAAGACAATAACTGATGGACTAGAGTTGTGTGGATTATTTTTGGACTATTGTGATGTTTTAATCAGCTTTTTGGACTCTCACTCTGCCGGGACCTATTCACTGCAGAGGATCCATTTTATAATGCTAAATTTAATTTTTGAGTGAACTATTCCTTTAAGTCACAATTTTGAGTTTGAGATTATGCGACAGCGTTGAAACGAGTTGTCTTGTGCTAAAGGTTATTGTGTCAGGTTCAAATTAGTAGACAGCTCACCTTGACAGGCAGTTGTATCGCAGACGTGAGGGTCTGGAGTTAAACCACAGGGGCTGATAAACAGATGGAACAGTGGTCATGTGCACAGAGGTGCGTGTCCCCTCTACCGCTCCTCTGCATTCAGGAGTATTACAGTTCACACACTCCTTTTACACAGTGAAGAAATAGATAGCGTAGAACGCAATTATCTTTTATTCACCCTTCTATTGTTCCAAAACCCACATGAATTTTTAAGAATGTACATGCTGCCTTACTCCTCTCTTCTATACGATGAAAGTAGATGGTGATTATGGGCTGTCAGGTTTCCAATATGCCAAAACAACATCAGAAAAGTACTGTAAAAGTAGTTTTGTTTCAACTTGTGCACTATATACCAGGTTCCCTGAAGCCATCTGATAACATTCTGCTAGAAATGAATTGTAATTTATTTATTTGAATATTTTTCATGAAATCTTGTTTGTCAGTTGTGGTCACCATTCACAGCTTGGACATTCTGCAAATTTTCTCCTTTTGTGTCCCACCAAAGTTCAACCATTTGACTGTATTTGGATGAAGTTAAAGTTTCAACTGCTTTAAGACTAACCCTTTTAGCTAGTAATTGCCTAAAATCCCCTGCTTCCTTGCAGGGTTATTATAGTTAACCGATAAATAAATAAATAAATAAATAAATAAATAAATGAATGAATGAATGAATAAATAAATAAAGCTGAAATAAAACAAATATTGCATGACAAAAAAATATGAAATTAAATTTAATGAAATATAGAAATGCTGCTTGACCAATAACATAAATAATGATTTGAAGCACTAAAGCAAACTGAAATAAAAATAAAACCTAAATAGTAATACTACATGAATAAATACAAATAAAAAAACATAAAATACTAATACAATTACCTAAAAATTTTTGTGTAAGTTTAATTTAAGATCTTCAGGTTTTTTTTTTGTGTGTGTTTTATTTAGTGACTTTGCCCTGTTGATTTTGTTGTTTTGCAGGGTTATTATAGTTATTTATGTACGTTTATACATACATACATACATAAATCTAAAATAACACTGCTGCCTCCTCAAGGTGTCCCTGTCCTGATAAACTGAAGATAGATATAGCATTAGTTACTGCTAACAAAGCTGATGGACAGCAGTGCCTGATTCTGTTGGAGGTCCCTCTCTCCGGACCACTAGCTCATCAGGCAGTAAAAGAAGGCTGACAGGGATACAGATGGTCTTGTATACATATATAAACAACAACTGGTTTTATCAAGGTGTCGGAAAAGCCCCAGAGCAGCTGGCTACCATATACCTGAGCACAAAATGGAACAAAAAAAGAAAAAGAGATAGGAGAAGATAGAGAGAAAGAATGACTGGGAAATTGTGCTTGGGTGTAGGCATACAGTATTGGGGTGGGGGGTGCGTGATTCACCCAGGGACCCGGGGAGAGAAACATCTGGTAGGGACAGCTGTTAGCGGTGTATGAGAGTATACTGATGGGTGGTGGGGAGTGATAAATCACACACTTTTGCAGCATTGCAGACAGTGCACCAGCGCACCTGCATGTGTAGGTACTCAGGCACTGTCAAGAAATGCTAAATTATCAATGACGCCATTCAAACAACAGAGATACAACTGTCTAATTGTGTTTGACTTGACAGTGAAAAGTTTTCCTCTAAATGAACATCTAAACCAATATTTAATTTCAACATCAAATTATTCAGAAACTCTTGTATAATATTGCTTGATGAGAACTATCTTACTACTATTAGGGTTAGAGATTTAAAAAATCACAGTATAAACTCACAATATTTGTGCTACAGACAACAATATGTTAAAATACTTGCATTAAACAACTTTTTGAAGTGAAAACTTATAGTTTTCCCTCCAAAGATGAATAAAAAAAGTTTGCACATGAAACCATCAATTCCATTAAAGAACCTTTATTTTTATGAGTTAAGGGACCAAAAATAATTGAAACATGAGAGTAGAAAATTTTTTTACTATGGAAAAACCATAGCAACCACACAGAACATCCTAGCAAATGCCATAAAGCCCACTCAAATCTTACAGGCCATTCAACACAAAATGGGTTTTTGCTTTTAAAAACACTAGACAGTACACAAGTTTTTTTTTTTCAAGTTTAAACTTTTAGAGTGCCATGCTTTTAGAATGCTGTATTATGTGTGAGCCACTGCAAAGACATGAGATGCAAGCACAGCGGTCAAAGATGTCCGTCTAACGCATTTTAAAAGAAAAAACAATGGCAAAGTAATGCAGTGGAATGGAAAAATTCTGTGTGAACTCTGTGTGAACAGCCCAAAGAAATTCCATGCAACAACCTGGCAAACCAAAACACAACAATTCAGCACTGGCGCCAACACTCAAGTTACACAAAAACATTAACTGTAAAGTTTAGCTATTATTATTATTTAATGGTCTCGAAAATATTACCTCAGCTGAGAGCCTGCTTTTTAGTAAAGGAATTAAAAACTTAGCATATGATTAGCTATGAGGATTTAAACTTCAAAGATGGCTTAATCACTGGGAGAAATTAACAAATTATTATGTTTGAAAAATGCTTTCAAAAAGCAGCATGCAAACTTTAGTCTCACTTTAGTGGGTATTTATGTTGTGTTTTAATTAGATGTTACTCATTTGGTTAAAATATCCACATTGTTGCTGGACGTTCTTGAATGTGTTTAGTGCTTGTCTTGCAGCATGAAACGAATTAACCATTGAGCTCACAGGGAGCATCTTTAATTTTCTATGAATAAAAGACAAAAACACATACAGTATATGCAGTATATTTTGACTATAATAAAAGTTCAGCTGCCTTTTGGGATAGTTCACAACCAAAAAATGAAAAATTCTGTCATCATTTACTTACCCTCCACTTGTTTCAAACCTGCAAAGAAAATATTTAGAAGAATATTGGTAACCAAACATCTGTGGACGTTGACCACTGACTTCCATAGTATTTTTTTTATTTCTTTTCTCCATACTATGGAAGGGCGATGGCTACCGTTAACTGTTTGGTTACGCAACATCCTTCTATATATCTTCTTTTGTGTTCAACAGAAGAAAACTCATACAGGTTTGGAAGAAGTAGAGGGTTGGGCAAATGAATGTCCAGTAATTTTCATCTTTTTGGGTGAACTACCCTTTAATTATTTGCTTAAAAAAAAACTTAGTTACAAATGGAAAAAATCCAGCCATTCACTACAACTACGAGGTATAGGAATGCACCCGCTCTCCATTACATCAAAGTATGGTTCAGCCTTTTGTGCCTCTAGACAGCAGATCAAAAATCAAAACCCAGCATGTTATCCACGCAGGAGATCACATGCAGAAAACATCTCTACTGCCCCAAGATCAAATGCAAGGGCGTTACATTCTCTCCTCCAGTGAAGAGCTGCAACCTGACACAGAGCCACAGTGGAGCCAGAGAGCCCAGGTAACGAAGATGGATGTCCTGTAATGCAGTTAGTCTGCGGGTACTGCAGATTTAAAGAAGAATCCAGGTGTCAAAGCTGAAAATCCCAACCCTGAAGCAACTAGGAGATTTGCCTCAAACTGATTTGCCCATGTCCTCAGAAGTGATAACAACAGAAACTGGAAATATGGTTACAGGGATAATGGAGCAATAAATAATAGGTTTCGGAAAGTCATTTCCACAAAATGCCAAAAAGTGATTTTACTCTCCCTCCACCTATTTTGATATACAATTAAGTTTCATAGGGAAGGTAAACTTCAGTGGTACTAAAGTAAAGAACAGAACTTTATAAGTTTGTTCCCTGTAACCCTGAGCTGCTGTTCCCACTTCTGGCCTTTAGAAATTAATTATTTCCAAACATGCCTCACGTAACTTTGTCTACTACTGTAACATGTTGAGCAGTGTACTTACATAATCAAGGAGAACAATATCATTTCCACAGTCATGCGCAAATCACCATTCATTATATGAAATAACAGGTGTGGAAATAATAACTTTGTTGAAAAAAAAAATGCTTGCTTTTTATGTAAAAACTAAATAGAACCACATTACTATATATTTGTACACGTAATGCATCATTTTACAAAAGAAATTAGCCTTGTAATATTTGCACCGTTGATTTAAAAATGATAGGAAAAAAGTATCACAAAAATATTTATGGCAACTTTGTTTTCAAGCATTGATAATAATAAGAAATATTTCTGGAAAATTAATTAGCATATTATAATGATTTATGAAGGATCCTGTGACAATGAAGACTGAAGTATAAATTTAAAATATATTTAATCTAGAAAATTGTTACTCTAAATTGTAATGATATTTCACATTATTATGTTTTTAATGGCAGTGGTTCATCAAATGCATGCAGCCTTGGTGAAACAAGGCCGTTCACCCAACTTTTTTAACACACAAAGAAAAAAAAAATCACAAAATGTTGAATGGTAGTGTACATTATCTTTCTCAATAAATATTGAAACTATATATTTCTTTTACTTTTTTTTAGATTGTTGTTTAGATTAATTTAAAAAAAATGTAAAGGCAATTATTTATTTTCAAATTTTATCGGTAAACTTTTTTTGAAGTGTGAACAAGCAACTTTTTAAAGCAAGTTTATATTCTGATTTACTTATGGCTCACTAATGGTGAAAAATGTTCAAGGGGCCCCAAACAACAAAAAATCAAAATGAAGGGCCAAAAAAATCAACACCTCACAGCTGAAGAAACACCCCAGCATGAAAAAAAACAACATTCTAGGAAAAATGTTTTCTGCTTTTGAATATTATGCTTTTTCCAAGGCCATTGAAACTTGATAATCTCCATTCACTGCCATTCACAGGATAAGACATTTTTGAGATCATAGGAAGAAGCAGAAAAGACAAACTGATTACTACGCTGGACGATTCTTCTTCTACAAGTCACCTCACTCTAAAATAAACCCTCAGCCCACGCATCACAAACTACAGCGCAACCTGATTGTCAGCTTTTGTCTAAAAATTCTGACTCAGTCAAGCTTCACCTACATCCCAGAGGATTTGTTATGCATTATGTTTGACTCGTTCTTCTTTTCAGTCTCATCACTCACGCCTCGCCTATCTATTGCACCTCCTGCAAATTATTTACTTTGAGGCACTATGCCACAGTTGAGTTCCATTAATCAGTCCCTGCTCGTATGGAGAGGGCTGAATGTTAAACCCTTGTGCCGTTCCAACTCTCCCGCCCTGCTACAAAAAAAGCAGGCCCGGTATGTTTAACCATGTAGACGGAAGGCGGTTCACGCATCCGCGAGCCACTTGGCAATGAAGGGAAAGTGAGAGAACTTCTTCAAATTGTTCAGCCTGAAGCTGCATGAAGTGACAGGCCGGCTTCTGTGTGTGTATGTGTGGCTGTTCCCGGCTCCCACTATAAATAAGCCTGGCAGCTGGAGAGGTGGAAGTCTGCAGAGGAGACCGACAGTAGGAGGGCAAATATGGCCTTGTCTCCCTGGGAGGACGCCATTTAAAACTGGACCCTGAACCCAAAGTGAGCAACCACACAGCAACTACTTGAGAGAATGAGAAATGGGTTTTGGCATAAAGCAGATTCAAAGTAAAATGTCAAGCAGTTATTTGAAGCGTTTCACATTGGTGGGAAAAAAATATACATCTTCTAGGATAGCATCAATGCTGATGATAAGCTACAAATTATGCTCAGGATACACTAATACAGGCTCACAAGGAAAACCATTGCACTGCAGAAGAATACAGAATAACTTGCTTCAAATCCAATACATGTAAATACTGGTATAACGTTGGAGGAACTGATTGGATTTACATGGATTTCTGCATAAATTGCTCATACAATTTTTTCCTTTAATTTCATTGATTGTACTCCAGGTTAGCTTTTGGAGAAGTCAACTTTCACATAGTTTTTTCTGCATAAATTGTTAATGTTTATATGGGTGCATAAACTCTTTGAATAAAGAGATGAAAAGGGGCACTATCTTAATTTTTTTTAAAAGCAAACTTCGCTTGTGAAAAAGAACTGCAGTTGTACTTTTTGTTTTTAGTTGTATTTGATTTTAGCTTTTTGTTTTGTTAAAGTTTTGAGTTTATTTTTTTTTAATGTGATCTTGTAGTGTATTTAAGGTCTTCTTATGACTACATTTCTTAACACACTTAGGTTCACAATAACACAATTAAAAGTTCACTTTGTAATGGTCAAATTAAAAGTTTATAAGTACATTTTAAATCACTGTTTTAATGAATCTTTCGTCTTGACTTTATTATTTTAACTGTAGGTGAAAGTGAAAGTGAAGTTGATACATTTTAAAATGTACTAAAAAGCAACTTCATCATTATAAATCTGTAATTACAATATATTTAAATACAGGACACGTTTCAATAGTAAATTACACTACAGTATATTTTTGTTTTCTAGAAATCCTTTTCCATTGCATTCAGAAGTACACTTTTAAACATATTTCCAAGACAATAGAAGTAATTATTAAAATTATATGCCCGAAAGATGTACTTGAGTCTTACTTAAGTGGGTCAAAAAGCTAATTATTTACAAAATATGTAGGTACTGTTTGTATTTAAAGTAACATAACTAACATAAAACAACATACTTAAGTTTGCTCTTTTTCACAATGGGTTTGTTTGTCTGTTGATATGGATCAGATTCATTTTAGATTCAGAATTAGATTCAAATTCAAAAATCCAGGTAAAACGAAAGGGTTCATATACTTTGTTCAGCAAATGTATCACAAGAAACAAACTGACAAACATGACAAAATCCTCATAGCTATAAAAAAATAAAAAAAATAGGAGGAGAAACCAAAAATCAGTTTTGCTTTTTTGAACAATCCCTTTGACCGAACACAACTAATTCCCTTTATACAACCTTTAATTTAAGAATAATGGGTGTAAAATTCATCCTTAAAGACTCCCGAGCTTCATCACTCCATAATACAAAGGACCAGAAGAACTGTCCAAACAATTACAAATGTAGTAGCACAGTCCCAGCAACATTCAGATTGACGTTTGGGCTTGAAAAGTTGAGGAACATACAGCTTTGAAAAAAACATTCACATTCTTACCTTGCCCTTGAGCACCCACTTGAGCCTGTGCACAGCATCCACAGGACACAGATAATGAGGAAGAGCGAAGGCCCAGCTAGGACGGCATTACATCTCCCTCGGTTTGGGTTGGCGGCCATGACACCATTGGTTACTGTCAGACAGGAAAGACAGAAAGACTTTTAAAAATAAGTACAGTAAGTTTGAATATAATAAATTCAGCATTTTATTTGATAGATAAATAAATAAATATTATATTGCATTAATTAAATAAAAACACAAAATCAATAAAAGATAATACAAATTAAATAGCATTCAGATGTCAGGTTCATGTTTCAAGTGCTACTGTAAATAAGAGAGTATAGTTCCTTTTTGTTCAGGGGGAACATTGTGTCAGAGGTTCAAAAATTTATAAACCACAAGGTGTATGAATGTAACCGAGACTCATTACAAGATAATTTTGCCATTTTTCTTAATATCTCAAAGGATATCTGAAAGTCAAGATGTGTTCTGATACTACAAAACATCCAATATGCGATTACTTCAATATCCAAGGACTAATTATCTAAAGCCACGCACAATTTACATCAGAGGCGACGTTCCCGCCATGCAAGACGTAGCCAAGCTTTCGTTCTTTTTAATGCACTGAGAGTAAGACGACTGCTATGAAATATAACTCATGGTCTGGAAAGTCCCACTTCATTAAACACAAGCTTTTTGAACCAACAATTTATCAAATTTTAACGATTATGTTTGTAGAGGCGCATTCAGGCCTAAATTTATGGAGTTACCATTACACGTATGAAGTATTATGGTCTTTATGATACCAATAACTAAAACATGCCCAGCTAACATGGAAGTGTGCGGTATAAGTGAAAAAACTGGCAGAAGTTGCAGCTCACAATTATTTCGTGAGTACAGTATGAAATGAAGATTAAACATAATGTATGAGACATTTCTTCTTGTCAGCTATGGCAGTGCATGCTTACACACATAATGCTTAATGTTCCTAACAAGCTGCAAAGATTGCAGTTAATGCAATGCAAATAAAAGGACCTGCATACTGTAGAATAGTATGCATGCGACATACATTACTTGTTATGTTCTAAAAAAGCAGCAAATATATTGCAGTTCTTTTCTTTTATTGATTCCTCTCTTCCAGCTGTCTGATGTGTCTGTCAGTCTGTGCAGTGATCAGATATTCTCTCTTTCACAGACACCCCGTCTGGGTCAGTGGGACCGGTGGCCAGTGATGTATAATGCCTGACTTGGTTCACTTTGACATCACTCACCCCTTACACTTCTCAACAGGCTTGCCTTGTAGCAAATGGTGAATAAAATCAATAAGCCTCCATTCACATCGCAAACCATATATTTCTCCATCAATAGGACCTTGACTGGAATTAAAACCACAGGCATTTGCATATCCACAGCTCAACACTATGTGACTGAGTGTTCCCGAGAATGGAGAAATAACAGTGAGTATTTTACAGTTATAAAGAAGGGGCCACTGACCACAGTGCACATTTAAATATAACACCAGTAATATATATTTTTGTGTTCAGAACAAAAAAACTGAAAAATAAATAAATATTTATTACATTTTCTTACATGTCCTGTCCTTTTTCAAGCTTTAAACAAAATATTATTACTAAACTGACACTTTTCAGTCCTTTTTGAAGCTTGAAAAGCTCTACTCTTAAAATGTAAATTTAACACAGACAGATGATGATGATGATCATCATCATCATATTTATTAATATTATTATTACTATTAATATTCCTTATAAATGTCATGTTTTATTATGAATGTAATATAATAAAGATATTTCGTAGATTTTTTCTTTTAAATCTTAGTATTAAATTTTATGACACCTCTTCCTTTTAAAGCCTAAAAGCTCTGCTACTTCTCAGACAAATATATAATGATGATGATGATGTTTTTAAATGTAATATTTATACAATTTTGTAAATGTAAATATATTTTATTTTCATTCACTGTAATTATGACCTGACCTGTAGTCATGGAGGTTGGAAAGGTTCAGTTTTGCCTAAACTATCCCTTTTCAAACTCTAACCTAGAATACAGCCCACATATCACAAGAACTATTCAGTTCAAACCTGCTTTTTCATTGATAAAAGTAGGCGCCACAAAGAAGACTAATTCCCCTGATCAATATCTACTGATTGGGCTACGGTTCAGCGTGGATGGCAGTGGTCAACTGGACTCTTGCTCAGAGGTCTGGGGGCAGTGCTGGACCACAGGCCCCAGCATAGACAGATTGTGGTAGAGCGGGATGGCTACAAGCAAGGCGCCTGGATTCCTGTCATACTCTCCCCCCCCTTCTGTCTGCTAGATCAACACGCGCCATGGCTCTCAAAACACCAACAACCGTTTGAGATTAGCCATCAAACGGGCTGCTCTCGCATAACGACAGTCCTTAGGAGCATCAGCAATTACATTGATTTATCTTGTCATGTCAGGATATGGTTAAGTATTGGCGCTGTCAGGTGGCGTCCACACATCCACAGCGTGAACAGATCCAACCGCTTTGTCAGAACCACGGACAGCAGAGCTGAGAGCAGAGCTGTCCGTGGTTCTGAATGCGTTTGGATCGGTTCACACACTGTGGAGGTGTGGACACACCAGTAACATGCTGTCCGTCCGTGCTGTCAGAATGTAATTACGTGGAAAAGTCCTCAAAGTGCCAAGAGAGAAAAAAATAACACAGTCGAGGTCTCAGAGGGTAAGTGTGCCACCCTGGGATTTCGGCATTTTTTGGCAAACATTTCAGGCCTGTGCCAAAGAAAGAAGAGGATCTTCAATGGCAATATGACAAAACCCCAATTTCATTGCTCTGCTGCTGTAAGTTTGACATGCTGTGATCATTGTAGTGTGATTTTTTAACATTTTTCCCTAGCTTAAATTAGTCGATTGCATTAGTCAATGATGGAAATTTCAAACTCCATGTCGCTTGGTAAGGTCAGCAAGTAAAACATCTAAAGTATAGTTTTCTTAAAGCTAGTACACTGTAACAGGTGCCTCAGATTACACTTACTGTATCACTAATATCTGGTGACGTTTGATTAAGCCTAACATTTACGAAGAGATGCATTAAAAATAAAACATAATATTATTATAACATAAGCCCACAATAATACATAAAAATGCAATCAATCACTAAAGATCTGGGACATCTGAATTAAGGCCCACAGTTTTAAAAACAGATATTTTAAACAAAATAAAATAAATATAATGTAAACATAAACTAAAATAAATAAATGCGTCTAGTACATTACGACCATCTGGGAATGCTGAATAAGCCCCGCTTTAAAAATAGATGTATTACACAAACAAAGCTAATTATCTCAAATATAATAAGATAATAAAAAGAGCACTAATAGATAGCAATAGGCATTTTATAACTATTCTTCGCATTAAACAGAGCTCTCTGAAATACGAAAATATACTTACAAAAAACCAATGATTCACGTAAGGATACCACTACCATATGGTGAAACAGCGTGCGTTGTGATCATAGTTGTTTTGACCAATCAGAGCCAGTATCTGCTTTTAATATTCCCTCTTCATAGACAGAAGTACGAGTTGAGTATCAGCCCGACAGTGATTGCGGTTGTCGCTATAACGAAAAAAAAAACAAAAGAAAAGAAAAAAAACAACTACAAAAGTTGCCAAAGGCATTGAGACTTGTGTTTTCTCAGAGCAACTAACTTATTATCAGTGTTAACTCAGTCTGGAACCTTTTTGCAAACCTTTGCACCTAAGTGCAGCAGTTTTAGAAAATGTGTTATAAAAACCTACAAGCAGTGTGGGGAAGAATCTAGACAAGACTGTGAAATTAGTCAAGAACATAGTTTGTTGTCTTTACATAAACACCCTCCACCGCTTCCATCAAGAGTCTTGCTCCATAAAGTCAGAGAAAGTCTTTGTTAACCTCTCTCTACTAAAGACCTGACAGTTAGGAGCTACTCAATGAAAGTCCAACAAGTGAAAGTGTTTGAATGCTACCAACAGCTAATCATCTGAATTCCGCTATACACTTTAAAACATAAAACTACTGCGGGAACGACAGATTACATACTGGCAATGAAATGATGACTGAATAGCACATAATACCACTCTAAAAAGTGCCAATTCAACACCAATGTAAGACGAATGTGAGAGAACTGTGACTGACATCAACACCACATGAGTGACAACTTAACAGTTACCGGGGGCCAAACACACATGTACAAGAAACCACAGATGAACGTTCTCTCGCCCTAACTCAACTTTAATCAGCACAGTACCGCAAAAAGCAAAGCTGTGAGAAGGCACGGGCATGCGAGTTTATTTCCTGAACACGAGTGAGAAGTGGTCTTCTGTAATATTCTGTGCGCACAGCATTGGAATTTGTCCTGCCCTCAACCTCCTCCACTCATCCACACAACCACGGGCAGAGGCAACTCGCCTTCCTCCCCTCCCAGGCTAATCATCAAAGGGGGGCTTCTCTGTAACGCGCGAGAATAGGAGATGGATCGATCAACAGAATAGAGAGATGAGAGAGAGGAGGAGAGAGTGAGAGATGATGAGAGATGAAGAGAAGAGAGAGGAAATTCAGCCAGGAAGTAGAAGGGAGAGCGAGAAAGGAAAAAGAGAGAGGGGAGGAAAGAGTGAGGATAACGAGAGTAAAATAGGAGGCAAAGAGATTGTTTCGATACTGCAGAGTGTCACAATAAGCGGCATGCCTTTCTGTAATATAGGTCCAATAAGAAGTCGAAGTACAAAGGATTCTGTCATTTTCAAACAGACTTAATGAAAAGGCAAATGCTATGATTAGTGGGACTATGCATTGCACCAGACTGCCTTCAGACTCATTGTTTCGGATATTTTGTATGCCGGGCCTGTCTCAAACTCTTACAATGCGTTCCAATACGACTCTCAAATTAACACTTTGCCTTTACCTGTAAGTTAAATGTTTGACAAAACTGAATTCAAATCTGACTCCTACAACAAATTCCATCCCAAAACTTTGAGCAGTACCTGGGTAAGGAAGCCAAGAGGCCATCCAACTGGGGGAAACAGCCAATTCGTTGAGTAAAATGAACGCCTTCACAACTGGGGAGGCGTACAGGTGAGCAACATCAAGGGTCAGTGGTTTTAAAAAATCCCTGGGAAACACCAAAAGTTCATAACAATGGTACAGTAAATACCTAGAAATGTGTTGAAAGTTGCGTTTGATGTGTACAATAATACATACATACATACCTAAAAGACATGGGCTTGGGCGCTCAAAAGCTTTGAGTCAGTCACCATTGAATTTAATTTTATTTTTTCATATTTTTTTGAAAAGAAGCCTTTCATGGCGTGAGGGTAAAGTGCTTCATCATTTTATTGGTAAATACAACAATACAGTAAAAACACACCCGTAATATTGTAAAATCTTATTACACGTTTTAACCCGTCTAGGCTCTTCGGGGATCGTCCAGAACAGACTTAAAAAAAATGATTTTTGCACATGGAATAAGAGACAATTGGTGACTTATGTCGATTCATGCATGTGAACACACAAAAGATGGAATAGAAAAGGGTTGGAAAATCAAAAAGTAACACTTGGTACCTCGAGTCAGGTACCGTTAAGGTACCAAATGTGACCCAAAACTGTGAAGAGGCCACAGGGTTAATAAAATGTTCCGGTTTTATTTTGAACACATTTCAAATGGAAATATTCTTCTGTGAGGCAAAAGCTGAATTTTCGTGTCAGGGTCAAATGACTCCTTAAAACCATTATATATGCTGATTTCTGCTCAAGAAAAAGACAAAAAAAACATTATACATCAAGGTTTAAATAGTGTGCGCGTAATATTTTTGTATAAATCGTGGTAAAGTTTTTTTTTTTCAGGATTCTTTGATGAATAGAAATGTATTTACAATGCAAATCTTTTGTAACATTATAAATGTCTTTATACTGCAACTTTTGATGAATTTTATGTATCCTTACTAAATAAAAGTGTAAATTGCTTTATAAAAAAATTCTTACTGACCCTAAAAGTTATTTCAAAGAATACCATGAATACCATGTCTAAAATATGGTTTTGGGTACTTTGCTAGTGTCAATATTTAGAATCAAAATTATATGAAGTGGATGAGAAGGTCTTAGCATCATGAAAATAATAATAATAATAATAAAATCCATTGTCACAAACTATGATGAGTATCTCCACCTACTTTGTAGCTGATGCTTGTCTTTGTCACAAACAGCAGCTACCTGAATATAAAGATTTTAGCAGATATTAGTCTCTGCAGTAATGTCTGTTGTCATCCATGCTAAGAGTTTTGTTGCTAAAATATTATTTAGAACTTTGTACCACATTACTTGCATTTGACAGATAATATGAACATATAAAATATTTCTAAATGGTGTAATTAACATGAAACACTGGGTAAAATATACCAAATATACCATAAAACATTCCACCACATTATTTTACAGTAGTTCTCCACTTTCCACTTCCTCGAGCTGCAGAGTTAATCAGAAACAAAGCAATTATCCCCAATTTAACAACAACAACAAATCTCCTTAATCAACCTCTCAGACCATGAAGAAACTAAAAGTCATGGTTTCCACGTCTCATATCCTATAAGCATAAATTCAGAAGCTGATGCATATGTCATCATTACCTTCCAAGTAAGACTGATGGTAAGACAACGCAAGTAAATGTAAACCAATTAATAACAGCAGCAATTGCATTAAACCACTTTATCCTAAAAAAAGAAAACCACTGGAATTACTCTAAAAAGAACTGTTTATTTGTTGAAGATTATTATGTATGCACGAAAACTGTGGAAAGCAGTCCTATAAATCCTGTTTACTCATAGCGTTCAAACTAATATGATCGACAGTTAAGTAATAATTTCGCGGATTCTGGCAAGTGCATGTTTTTGATATTATCAGCAGATTTAAACATCTATTGGATTGTTCAGCCGTCCAGAGGCTGATGAATGATTCCCACTCATTAGAATTGCAAAGGCGTGATGGGCGGCACTGTCAGCTGGCGCCTTGGGCGGACAGAAGTTTGACAGAGCCACCAGACTCCATCGGGGTAATTAATTTGCCACATTCTGCAAAGGATGTAGGGTGTACTTCTCGAAATTAGGCCGGTAAAAGAGAAGTGGCTAAGGGTCGCGATCGATTGATTATCAGTGGCGACTGAGATGGAGGCAACATGGCTGCTTAATGATTAATGCTTTCTGTTTGTGTGGTTTCAGAGAAACCTTTCCCATGCTAATCAAGTCCAGATTTGCCATCAACTATTTAAATGCGAGTTTTATATGCCTTCCAGCCGTATACCAACACATGTACTGTAAGAAGCAGAAAATGTAATATGCTGTCTTTTACTATATATCGTAATATAGTAAACAGAAGATTTCTATAGATTGCAAATCGCTTTTAAGCATGACAAGGAACAGGGCAGTGCACAGCAGGCTTTGAGTGGCCGTGGCCCAAACCAAAAAAAGGCAAAATCGAGGTGGAGTTTTACTTCCTTCAAATTATCCAGTTATTTAATCTTTCCCATTAAAACTAAAAGACCAGCCCACCACTCAGCGTGCTTTCAGGCTTTTTATTGTTAGATACAAGTCTTTGGCCAGGGGCTGCGAGCTCTCCTCACTCCCCAGACCTTCCTCGCCTTATCTTCTGTGGAAGCTGAGGGAGAGTGGAGTGGGTAAAACCAGTGGTGGGCCGACTGCCCACATACCGCCTTCTTACCTTTACAGTCATGTGACCGTAGCGCATTTATTTTAGACAACCCAATATTTCTGGGCAAAGTAGGGCTGGGAGATGGCTTCTTACTTCATAGTTTTGGCTTAGCCAGGCTAATTTTACTTCCATAAGTCTGTCGTTTTATACCTTCCCAGCCAGTGTCTAGGTCCATGCTTGTCCCATGCGGTGATTTCGCCATACCAGGTATGTTTTCAATATGCTAAAATTGTGCTCAGGCGTTTGTGGCAGCTATCGGTGAGCCATTTAAATGCGGTGGTGTCAACATTTTAGCCTTCTGCGTTTTAATTTAAAAACTGGTCTTTCATCTGCAAGTTTAGATTATCATATCTCCCTATTCTTACGGTTTATTTGCTGGGGCCCAGAGTATACAGTACTTTGAAATCCTTCTCTGATAAGAACCAATCACTTTTTTGTAATCAAATTGTCCATCCTGTATCTCTTGTATCTTCTTTTTTAGGCTTCCAAACTTTGTGCGTTAACTAAGTATTGTTTTTAAATGCAAACAAATTAATACTAGAAATTATTTCCATTTTGGTTAGTCTTTTGGCTTTTCAAAATCCTTTCAAAAAGAAAAAAAATATTCTTTAAATTAGTTTTTTTTTATGTTGTTGTATTTATTTCATGGGTTTGAATCAGGTTGGTCAGATGGGTGTTTTACACTCAGAATGGATGCATCCCCTTTATTTCATTCAGGTCAACACCTAGGCTCCAGAACCAGGCTGAGACCATGAGACACTTTTCCTCTCGTGTACAGAAGCCCTTACAACTCCCACTGTCATATCCCCATCTGATCATTTTTTAACCTGACAGGAAAACTTTCATCTATTTAGACCTTTTTGAGCTATAAGATGGTATCTTTTCAGCTTTAGCCTCGGCGTCATTTTTCCTTATCTTGAGGACATTTGAAAGTACAAGTGGATTAATCGACACCACTACTCCCCTATGCTTAAGGCCATTGAATTTAAATATTTACATACCAGAAATCTATCATATATACTAATAAACAGACCTCATTTAGAACATTACACTATATTTTTAACTATTTATACTGACCTACTATTAATTTCGTGTTTTTGTGTCTTGTTTTGTTGTACAGCTTATGGTAGAAATGGCTTTATTTATCTTTTTTCCAAAAAATAAAAACAGAACAAAACGCACATACATTTGCCAAAACAAGTGATAATAGAACCCTAAGAATGATACAAATAGTATCACCAGAATACAATAGCTAATATGTATTATACTCTGACTATTGATTTTCGCTCTTCCTCCATACGTGCAATAATATACGTACATATAATGATGATATAAAATGTAAGTCTAAATTTGGTTTTAATAAAAAGTTTAAATTAACGTGCTCCCGAGGAGTAATGCATTAAGCCGGAAATATACTTGCATTACAAAATTCAGAAATTATTTAAATCTACCATCTTCTCACGTTAGTTTATCTTGCTTTACTGTTTTATAATATCTGCAGTGCTAGACACATTTAGTGGCCTCCCTTTTAAACTACCATTTCTGTCTTCTGGCTTTTTTTTATTGTCTTCTTTTTTTTTGTACTACACAAGTATTACTTAACAACAGCAAAATTTAGTGTGTATCTATATAAGATCTGAGTCAGGTACAATAATGTTGGATTTGACATTTTAAATTCAGAATACATGGATATTTTGTTCAAAGTTGTTAATTTTTTTTATTAGCTGAAAGTTTTCTCAAGCTCTTTGGACTCTCATTCTGATGGCACCCATTCACCCACTGGTGAGCAAGTGGTGTATTGTAAATTTCTCCCACATCCTGATCCAGTGATGAACCAGCACAATCTCATCTACATCTTGGATCCCCACAGGAGTTACAGTTTTGGCACATGCAATCATTGGCTGGGTGGACTTTTCTTTAGATTTAACTTTATTAATGTAGCTTGTGATAGTTTACCAAGGCTCAAAAGGGTTGTGTACAAGCAGAATTTACTTCATGAAATTATCCAATAAAATGCAACAGTACTGCTTAGCTTTTCATGAGTGTTCTCCTCGAGGGAGTATCTCTGTTATTGGTGCTGAGAGGTGGGTGGTACAGGCTAATCATCCCAGAACCAGATGAGACTTATCAGTAGACAAAAAACTCAGGCTTGTACAGAGGCACAAAATCACTCACTAAACGGGTCTAGGAGTTGACAACTATATTGTTGCTTTTCTGGATTCATCCCTCAAACTGACCATGAGAGAGCTGCTCACTATTCTGATTCTGGCGTCTTTTCTCAAAAAGAAGTTTACTTGATTTGGGGTGCTCTGCTAAGAACATGGAAAACCTTACGGTGAGCTTTTCCAGATTTTTTAGATTTTGAAAGCAGGGCATTAAATGCATTAAGATTCAAAGGAACTACAGATTGTATTTAGGCACAGCATAAGCGGGAGAGTCTAAAGGCCACTACCTGTGGTAAAAATCACGGCAACTGATGGAATTGAGTGGGTTACTGCCGTTATACTAACATAGCTAACACATTAATAGAGTGTGACTTTGAAAAAATCTCAGCCAATCAGAAATTTAGAGTTGGAACTATGCGTTTTAAATATGTTATGATCCAACCGGTGGATTTTGTTGATAATTTACTTCATTTAGGTATATTTATGATGACTGTTGTTCAAAATGTGAGGTTGGTAAAGATTTTTTTTTCTTCAGATATCATTCTAATATGCCAATTTGGTGCTCATTAAGCATTTATTACAATATATGCTTGTGTAAACTTTTTTCAGGACTTATTGAAAATAGATTTTTCTTATAACATTATAAATGTCTTTACTGTCACTTTCAATCAATTTTAATGCATTCTTGCTGAATAAAAGTGTCATTTTTTTCCCCAAAAAAATTTTGAACAGCAGTGTAATTGTAAGTGTCACCAGTGTCAATAAAATGAGAAAAATTAATGTAAACATCCAATATTGGACCAGAATTTTTTTCTGGTTTGCTTATTGAGGTAATTTCACCCTCTAATGATGGTTTGGTGGGTGATTTAAATTTCTTCTGTGTCCTGTCTCTGTGAGCAGCCAGACAACTGGCGTGGGAGATTGTGAACAAAAGCTTCACTTTCCACTGGGAGCTGATCCTGCCCATCCAAGAGGGCAACACAGCCTGGGTGGACAGTCTCCTCTCCCTTGGTGACGGGATTATCCGTCAGCTGGACGAAGTCTGAGGATCGGTTATGGAGGGAAGCATTGAACCTTCCATCCGACTGGGTAGCGAAGACATCATGACCTCCCCTTCTGCTGGGTGTCAAGGTTTGATTTCCGTCAGATCCATGAGGCTCTGCTGGTGCTGCCCACACCAACCAGCCCAGATTCGATCAAACATCTCCTGGGACCGCCTGGATCAGGAGAAAGCAACAAGATGGATCGCTCAGTTCTTTCAGCATGGCCATTTTCGATCACTCCATTGATGATTCTCAGTTTGCTTCAGGAGTGACCCCACTAACGTTGTACCTGCCAAAAGGACCTGTAATAATGGTCGTAATATGCTGACTCAGAGAGGCCATGATATTCCTCTAGGCCTCACGCCATCTCGTGTACATGCCTGGAGTGCCGTGAACGCCCGGCAATACGACTTTGCTCAAGTTCTCACTATCACCCGTATAATACGTTAGCACAGAGGCATTGCCAGTCGTGGCATATCTGTCCATCACCTCAGAAGACGCCATGCTCAGAGCTTTCCACCTCAGCCGAGAACCTCGCCAGACTCTCCAAGAAAGAACCAGAGTTCAAGGTGAGCTCAGAAAAATTCATTCATTTATAGAAAACATCACAAATAGCAAACAAATTCTTTTGGAAAAAAAAGATGTGTTAGAGTCAATTGTCAGTTTTTCAATGAACTATTAAGAATATGCAGTGCTGGTTAGTAACAAATTACATATAATCTGGTTTATGTAATCAGATTCCAAAAACTTTAAGTACTCAAATTATAATATTGTTTTTTTTTTTTTTTTTATGGATTACATGATTACATATTCACACAATAGCAATTTCACAATGTTGGTTGGAATGTGTTTTCTCTTTCTTTGATATACATGAGATATCTATATATCTATATATATGTATATCTATATCTATATATATCTATATCTATCGATCTATCTATCTATCTATCTATCTATCTATATCTACCCAGGACTGACAATATGCTAGCTACCCATAACTGACTCATTGAGTGTTTTAGGTGTAGGTTTTATATGTAGACACATTTAATAACTGATTTTTAACATCACTTTCTTGATGTTTAGCCTCAGTACCCGTCCGGTTGGAACAGCTGTGTCAGGGTTCGCAGTGGAGCTGCTGGGAATGTGCCGGAACCAGAAGCGAGGTCTCCACCATCCTCAGTAGCGCTGAGGATGACAGCGAGGATGAAGAACTTAATGAACAGACGTTTTTGAGGAAGGTATCCCACAACCTTTGCTCGTCTTCTCGACCGGCAGTCAACTACAATCAAAAACAGGTACATCATCTTGGTTTAATAGCAGCAACTGATAAATGTGATAAAACAATGTCTCTATCTATATTAAGTTTTTTCCTTAAAAACAGAAAGAAAAATAAACAAACAAACAAACCAAAAATAGATAAATAAATTTCAGTATCAATATTAAAGCAAGTATAGTTCACCAAAAAATTGAAAAATTATCCCATGATTTACTCATAACCTCAAGGCATCCTAGGTTACACATGACTTTCTTCTTCAGACAAATATAATCAGAGTTATATTAAAAAATGTCATGGCTCTTCCAAGCTTTATAATGGCAGTGAATGGGCCATGGCTCTTCCAAGCTTTATAATGGCAGTGAATGGGAATAAAGTGCACATCATAAAAAGTGCTCCCACACTGATCCGAGGTTGAAGCAAAAAGGCCTTGTGAAGCGAGAAATGATGTGTTTTTGGAAGAACAATATCCATATTTATAAATGTTTTTGGAAGAACAATATCCATATTTATAAACAGTAATCTCGTGACGAGGCGCATGCATTCCAGGAGAAGTGTCTACGCGGAAGCTGAGATGAGAGCGCAAAACAAAACACTAGTAACGAATCAGAAGTACCTAAAACGCAGGATTTGTAAAGAAAATGTTCAGAGGATTTTGATATTATTTATTTATTTATTTATTTTTTCAGTTAATGATAATAAAACTTAAAATGAAAAACAATATAAATACTAGTTTAAAACATTAATTAAAAACTATAATAATATTTCAATGATAAAATTCTCAAAATAACACTGATTCCACTGGACTAATTTAATATATTTTTATTTTATTTTTGAGGAAATACTTAAAGGATAGTTTAGCAAAGACTCAGTAGTCTCAAATCCATAGAGATATTCTTTATAAAAAAGTTATGGGTCAACCACACCCTCCTCAAAATGGCTCATTTTAACATCGCCCCACACATCTCTACCTCACTGTGTGGAAGATTTGCATAATGCCCCCTGGATGTTCATTAATGCAAAGAAAGGAGGTATGGAACTTTTATTCTCGCTTAAGTTGCCGCCAGCCCCATGTTGCAGAGACGCCAGTGTGTTTCGGGCTGTGCTGTGACAGCAAAACTACTGTGTCCTTTGTTGTTTCCCAAGAGGACCACGACTAAGAATATCAGTGGTTAAAGTTGTTAGTGTTCACCAACTGTTCGAATGGAGGACCCCCCCTAGTTCTTACTCATGCGGTATCATTTTCTGGTTTATAAGGACTGAGTCCTTAACCAGTAGCCTGTAATGTATTTGTTACACAATGGCTTTTTCCACTTTCAAACGAGTAAATACAAATTTGCACGGGGACAGTTGGCGCTTCTGAATCACAAGCCTGACAGTACAAGACTTTTAACAATTTAGCATAATTTGCACACTTGATGATTCAAACCCCAAGTTCTGAGCAGCAGTTCAGGGCATTTTCTGTTTGACTGTTTCCTCAGATCACAAAATGCAAGTATGGTTTTAAATGTGTACGCAGATGAATACGCAATGCAATGCGTAAAAAGTGGGTATAATTCATGACTTTGCAAGGTACAGATTCTGGCCCCACTGGATGCACGTACGTTGGCTAATTTGTACATGGGTTTTATTGGTTTTGTCTCAATAGTGATGTCTGGATCTCCAAATGAATGAGTCTATTTTAACCGGAGCCTTATTAGTGAACCGAGTCGCGCCAGTTCACCCAAATCGAACTGAATCGTTTCCGATTAATGGTGTGTGTCTCACAGTAAAGTTATAAAAGTTTATAACGCGGTGCCTTACACTCAACTCAACTGCTCGAAATAAACACAATAATACAGTCATTATATCAGTAATTACTCCTTATCGTATGCAACATTGACTGAACTTTGCTAATAGAGAACCCATGGATTGGGATGTGTCACAAAGAGAGCCAGCTGGACGGGGTCTCGTGCTGCTGGGCCTGGGAGACAGCCTAGTTTGTATAAAGTTTCCTGTAATATTTCGTCCATCCACAGTCATTCAGCCAAATCACAATGCACTGGATAGCTAGCCAATCAGAGTACACCTCGCTTTTCAGAACGAATGATCTTTGTAACAAAGTTCGAACGTGGTTTCTAAGGGCTGGCATAAGGTCGACCAACCATAATGGGCATATGTGGAGCATCATTCGCATGTTCATTTTCTGGCAAACTGTGTTTTTTAAACCTTAAACCACCTACACACATTGCATTCCACCAAATACACAAAATAATGTTCTTTTTAGCAGCATATATGACCCCTTAATTAATATTTTTCATTAATTTGATATACAAAGCCAAAATCTTAAACAAATAAACGCAAAATACACTTACCAACCACGCAAAACATAATTCGGTACTTTCAAATTAACCTCTATATTTAGTAAATAAGAAAGATAAGACCACAGAAACCGAAGCAATCGACAGAAATGAAGAATAGAAAGAATTGAAAGTACAGAGAGACATGAATATAGAAGAAAAGGACTAACAATGCTAGGTCGGTCAAACCCCGTGCGTTCCGGTCTCTTCATTTTTAGTCTCATTGAGATACATGACTTTGATTTCTCTGATCACATTACTTACAGTATTACTCTATTATAGTGTAAGGTTGTTTAGTAATGTGGCCGCGAGGTTTGTCGTTATTTATTTATTTATTAGTCTTGATTTATTGTAACTTTTTTATGTCTATCTAGATTTTTATTCATTTTTATTTCAGTTTTAGTTTTTAGTACATCAAGTTAATCTATGTGGAGAATAGCTACAGTATATGTGTAATAAAATGTTTCATTTAGTTTTATATTGAATTTTAACTTCAGTTCATGTTTCTATTTTATTTAACTTTTTTTTAATGATTTTAGTTAACTATAATAACCCTGGTTGAGGTAAACACACTGTGTAGACTTCCCCACTGCCCAATGTAGACTGATGGATTGGAGGAGAAACACAGGGCATGTGAACATCATCTTTCAAAAGCACGCAGTCGCTTGACCCCCGCGCTCATGCCGTATGGGATGGCTGATTGATTGACAGTTGGCTGAGAGGCTGACTGTTTGTTTTCCTCATCTATAGTTTGGTGACTCATCCCATCTGCCAGCAAGTGCTCTCCTCCATTTGGTGTGTGGTAGCCCGTCTGGTTGAGGGGAAGTCAAACTGCTTGAAACTGCTGGTGTCTTTGGGATTTTCATTGCCATGCCAATTCTCTGCCTGGTTTACTGGATCGCCCTAAGTCCAAGCTAAAATTTGAGTCAGTGGTGATAACAGTTAAATAACATCATAATGACCCATAGTCCTGATGCAAACAACCTTTTTTCTAATTTACAGAGGCGTATAAACATTTCAAATATTTATTCATTTATATAAGCAAAACTCTACTTTGTCTCTGCCAGGCTGGGTGGTAAACTTCGCTGAAGGTTCCCGTGATTAAGTTCCTGTTAATAATTTCGCATCATACATGTGGTTCCTCATCACCCTCTTTGACGGAGTTTCGATTTTCATGGAGATCTACTGGAAGTGATTTTTGCCTCACGAAAGCAGAACATTTCCTCCATAACTCCCCCTTCTCTGGCTATGGTATGGGTTGCAGGTTCGTAACGGGAAGCCAAATAAAAACTATAGGAAAACCACTTATAATAGTCATTTAAATCTCTCTTGGAGCTCCAGCCATTAATTAGTCTTTGATTTATTAAGAGAGGAGAGCTAGAGAATTAAATGTAAATAGATTATTGCCTCCAAAATTGAGTTTTTTATCTTTCTGCATTGACAGGTTTCTTCTGGTTCTGAGTGTAAGGAAGTTTGGATCGGAGGGGTTTAAAGAGTTACTTCCTGGATTTATGGGAACATTCTGGATAGTGATGGTTTCTGAGCATGTATCTGGCGCATCCTTTTCACACTAACATCATCCCTCACTGCTTATGGGATATTTCCTATGTCAGGACTCCAGCACTCAAGAACTGTGTGACTATTTCACCAATACAGGTGACATATAGGCTGTATTTAATCTACATTTTTTCATCTTTTAACTCACCATCCATATATTATCCTAAATAATACAGTTACAGTACTATTTAGCAAATACAGTAATAATAATAATAATAATAAAATATTAATATACATAATTTAATATTTTTGCTGCATTATTATCATGAGTAAACAATTTAAATATGATTATTATTACACATTGAATGAATAACACACAGAATTATTATTAATAAAATTATTATTATTATTTTTTACTGTACTACTAGTAATTAAAATGATTAATAACAAAATACAGATAACATCCTTTAATTAAAAATACAAATAATATATATATGCACTATTATTAATAAAATTATTAATAAAATAAATAAAAATGCAATTATTTATGATATAGGAGGAGCATTTGAAATTTTATTTTTATTTTTACATCTTAGTAGTAGTAGTAGTTGCAGTAATATTATTATTTACTAGTAGTTGTAAATTACTATTGTATAATTGTATCATTTGTTTCTGGAATAATGAGAGAGGACTGGGAAGCAGGGAGGATCCTCAGTTGATTGCAGAGACTCTATTACCGCCGTGACCAGCATGCTGAGTTTCCTCACGTCTACGCCTATATTCTGTCGGGCGACATGAGATCCCCTGGGAACCCCTGCAGATATCCATGGGAAGCAATGATCGACAAATATGATGAGGTCAGATCTGGTTGTTTGATTCTCTGGGCGCATTGATTCGTCCAGTGTAGCTATGAAGAGGAGGAGAACACCATTAAAATGCGGCTTCATCAAATGTTTTCTCTGCTCTACAGGTTTATGTTCATCCCTTATGATTATTGGAACAAGCATTTTTTGTGTGGAATAAACAACATATACGTCCCATATGTTGCTTCTCAACGCATCTTGGCTTGAGTGATTAATAACTGGTTTACATGTGTTTGGTTGGTTTGAAATCACCCAGGGAGATGCATCTTAAATATGTTTGTCTGTTGTATTCATTTCAGATTGAATGATAAGATTAACTTCCTCTTCTGGACCATGTTTGGAATGGCAAACCAGGAATAACGTGAGACATGCATGATTGGTGTTCTGGCTGAGTTTTGTGGGGAGGATCTTTTATGGGATATTCACACTGCTCATAAGTCATAGTGCTACTCAACATGCTTATTGCCATGATTCCAATTCATTTCAAAGGATCGAGGTGTGAGCTTAAAAACATCATTATAGAAGATTGAAAATCTCAACATGTAAATAATATATTATAGAAGATTGAAAATCTCAACATGTAAATAATATAGTAGAATCTTAAACAGAATATTTATGTATGTTTTCCGTACAATGACACAGTGACAACATCTGTTAAAGGGAGAGTTCACACCAAAAAGACAATTGTCATCATTTAACACCATCTCCACTTGATCTAAGCCTGTATGGGGTTTCTTTCTTTCTGTTAAAAAAAAGATATTTGTAAAGAGCATTGGTAAGCAAACAGTGAACGGTAGCCATTGACTTCCATAGTATTAAAAAAAATAATAATGGTTTGGCTACCGTTATGCCTCAAAATATTTTTGCTTTTGTGTTCGCTATAAGAAATAAGGGTTTGGAACAACTTGAGGATGAGTATCATGACAGAATTTTCTATTTTTTGGGTGAATCCATATCTGTAAGCTAAAAATAAATAGATAGATAAATAAATAAATAAATAAATAAATAAATAAATAAATAACAATAAATAAAATGCCATACTGTAAATAATGTGGAGTTTGATAAAACCCAAAGTGAGCAGAAACACAATAAACAAGACTTTGGCTAGGCAAAAACATATAAACTACACAACCAATCAGAACATGACACATAGAACAAAGGAACCAATGAGAACAAAACACATGAACAAATGGGAGGATCACATGACAGTACTGTGGAACAAAATAAAAAGACAAGAAAAACCTAAACAAGAAACAAAACCTAAAACCACCATGACACATAAAAAGCACCAGCAATACGTAACTGAACGAAG
>NW_024879252.1:264384-350724 GCF_018340385.1 Cyprinus carpio | reverse complement strand
CAAATAATGTAGGTTTGATAAAGAAAATCGAAAGTGAGCAGAAACACAATAAACCGAGCATGGCTTCGACAAAACATAAACTACACAACCAATCAGAACATGGCACATAGAACAAAGGAACCAATGAGAACAAAACACATGAACAAATGGCAGGATCGCGAGCAGGGTCAGGAACAAAATAAAAAGACCAGAAAACCTAAACAGAAACAAAACCTAAAAACCACCGCGGTACATAAAAGCACCTTAAGCGAAGTCCATATGGCCTAAGCACTATATTCCCAGATTTGTGAAGACATACAGTAGAATTGCTTTATTATGTGAGGATTAGATTGAAATCTACACTACTGTTCCAAAGTTTGGGCTCAATACAGTCTTAATACTACAGTCATAAATTAATATATTACACTAAGCAAAGATGCATTATATTGGTAAAATATTTTACTGCACAAAATATTTTTATGCAGTACTGTTTTTAACATTGACAGTAATAATAATAATAAATGTTTTCTTGGGCAACCAAGTCGGTGTATAACACTGAATATTAGAATAATGATGCACTGAAAATTCAGCTTTGCATTTCAGAAATAAATTACATTTTAATTTACATTCAAACAGAAGACTTATTATTTTAAAATTGTATCAACATTTCACAATATTATTGTTTTACTGTTTTTTATTTTTATTTTTGAATGGAAATAAATGCAGCCTTCATGAGCATAAGACACTACTTTCAAAAAAACATTACATTTTGAACACATTACGTGATGTTCATACTCTGTCTCTTCCTCTCAGGATGACTAGATGTGTCGAGTGGAAGTTTGCTTCGTTCTAAGCTCTCACCTCTCAGTTACTTCAGGGAGGGTCTCACTATGCCAGTTCCCTTTAATATCATCCCATCTCCAAAGGCTCTCTTCTATACCTTGAGGTAAGATAACCTGACAAGTAATGCTAGGAACTTCCAAACCTCCATTATCTCTTATGCGGACTATGTGAACTGACGATCATATATGACCAGATGTAACCTTCCTGTTCCTCCCTTGTTTTGTGTAGGAAGCATCTACTTAAGATTGCTGTTGCAAAATCAAAGCCCCAGAATATCCTCCCATCGCATCTTTGGTGAGTATGTGAGGGGTTTTTATCTGATGATCATCCCTAAATCTTCTTTTAGTTTGGCTGATGAGGTGTTTGAGATTTTTTTGAGGATAGTTTTTTCATATTTTTTTTTAGTCTAGCAATACCCATGAATAGACAGCGGAGGTCAAGGTGAGGGCAGAGTGCCATGCCGCCTGCAGGTGACCAAAGCTCTAGTGCCCACCGCTACATCGAAGCTGCGCAGAGAGTTTGAAGAGAGCTAAAGCGTTAAAGGTAGGTCATCAAGTAATGATCCAAAAAAGCATGCAGTCTTTCAGTTATTAAAAAAAAAGCCATAATAGGTGACACGAACTACACGTACCTAAAAATAAGCTGTTCAGAGTGCTGTGGCCTAGCGATCAAAGATCAGTGCTGGTAACCACAATGGCTGTAGGTTCAGGTACAATCCCGGAAGAGATAATCCTTTAGAAGGACATTTAATCACAAAAGTTTCTCCAGAGGGATATTCCTTTTAATGAAATAATATAATATGTGCACTGCAAAACAATAAGTGTCTGAAAAATGAATACTTACTTGTTTTAAGACAGTTACTTATGACCATTTTGAGATTAGCTTCAGTGCTTGGAATGGCACACTATCATAATTCAGCTTAAGTATACAACCTTATATTGCCTACAATTGAATATCAGTGTATCTTAGGAATATAAATGGCAATTTCGCATTTTAAATCCAATTTGTGTCCAGTCTAATCAAATAATGAGAAAAAGTGTGTGAAGAAAATAAATCCTTTTGACCAATGTAGTTTGTTATCCAGAATTGTATCTATACCAGAAATGTGCATACTATTCATACTGCAGCAATAGTATGAGTAGTATTGATAATATGCTGTTCTAAACATTGGCATTGTTTTCGCAAGCTACTAACTGCTGCTGCTGTTGTGATGTTCAGATGTTGGAAACAAGAATTACTGAGCTGAATAAAGCTGTCGGCCCGACTGCACTACGAGATGCAGGAGTTCCACCCCAGAAGCTGCAGTGGCGAAGTTAAAAGTGAGCCGGACCAGGCCAACATCCTGGGCAAAATACATCATGGGCGCAAGGAACAATTCCGATGACTTTAATAAGAATGAGGCCATGGGGCACGAAAACACAGGTCTGCCCCATCAGTACGCATCCCGCTGAGGAGGAGGAGGAGGACGATGAGGAAGGAAGGAGAGATCAAAGCAGGAGGGATCGTCTCAGCAGAGGAGAGGGAGGGAGCCCGTCCCAGGAGGAAGAAACTTCGGTTTGAGACTGCTAGCACTCCTGATGTGTGAGAAACAAACACTGCAGTGTCGCATGGCGCCACAGACATTCCCTGAAAAATATCTAGTCACAAGTTTCTAGATACAATTATAGCACTTTGAATTACTGAGAAATACATTTTGACATACAGTAGTTGTTTTAATATGTGTTTTGTATCATAACTGATATCTAAATTATCTTTTAATTTACTAAAGATAAATCCATTTAATGAGCTTTAGATGATGCCATAAACATATTTGCTGATGGTGCTCTCTTTACTTGTGGACATTTTCACAATGAATGTGAAAGATAATAACTTAAATGAAAATGACCATACACACTCTCACAAAAATATACATATATATAACTTATTTTCATAAACTTAAACCATCCTCCCCCCAAGTTAACCAAAGCACATACTCTTTGATGAAGTAAGGCACTGTATTTATTATTATTATTAATTAAAGAAAAATAAATAAAATAAAATAAAACAACTTTCTATGAATGGCATAATTTTTTTGTTTGTTTTGAAAAGTTAATATTGTGAAATATTATAACAAGTTAAATTATCGGTTTTTAATTGGATCAAATTAATATATATTTTTTTAAAACGGTTTGGAAAAGTTAATCATAACTACCATGCAAAGCAACATTTGGTAATGCAAAATAATAATAATAATAATAAAGCTAACATTTAGTTTGAATTCCTGGTATGGATGAAAAACATATTTGAAAGACTATAAGCACCTCCTTTCATTACTTTGACTTACACATCAGATTTGCAAGCCCTATTTTTGTACCAAAAGTGGCAATATCTAACACATCCTCTTGGGCCTTTTAGCATAGCAATTATATATAAAAGCCCAGCCGGGGAGAAAGAAAGACAGCTCAGACGCAATTTTTTATGATGATTGAGGACTTTAAAAACATGTTCTTTAGCTATAACAGTGATTGAATGGTGGGGCGAATCCAACAATATTCCCTGAACAATTTAGAAAAACTTTTTTCATAAAATATCTTTATATTAGGTATATTGTACAGGAAGCCCAAGAGCACAAACAAAATGCATAAATCAGGACGAGGCACCAGAATGGGTCTCACAGTAAGCCATCACATTATTTGCATGTAAACGCAATAAGATTACCATCCCTTGATGATTGGATACTTGACACAATGTGGGTGCACTCCCTCTCTCTGAGGGATTAGTCAGCTTTTGGGTTGTTTAATTAAGTGTGAGCTGCGGCTGTGTGTTTCCCGGGGCCCACCGTGTGGCCGTAGGCACATCACAGCCTGCCTGCACACCTGCTGTCGCATCAGTCTGCAAAAGAAGCCTGGGGAGTCCTTGCACTCTTTCATTAGACACAGGCAGAGTGGCCCGACTCCAAGAAAGGGAAAAATGAGTTAATCTTGAGACATCAAAGTGGTACAGCCAGAACTCTCAGAAGAAATTATACATCAGAAACAACAGGAATTAAAATATAGTATATATATATATACTATATATATATATATATATATATATATATATATATCATATATAACTTTTATTCAGAAGAACTATTTATATACTTTATATTACTTATTACTTATCATTTTTTGAAATCGGATTATTAAGTGACAAAAAATGAGGGAGAAAGGTATCTTAAAATGTAAATATTTTTAAGAAAAGTACTTTAAAAATTCTATTTACATTATATCCACTAGTTAAAGGGATAGTTTCGCCGTCATGCATTTGCTCACCATAAATTTGATATAAAATACAAACTAACATATTTTAAGGATTTCAGTAACAGCAGTTGACAATTGAGATTGACTGTATTTTTTTCCATACTATGGTAGTCAGTGGCTACCATCAACTGATTTGTTACCTTGGGTAACATTCTTCGAAACACCTTTATATGTTCAAAAGCGGAGAAAGAAACTCATACAGTTTTGGAACAACTTGAGGGTGAATCAGTGACAGGATTTTCATTTTTGGGTGATCTATCCCTTCCACCTGAATACAAGCTGAATGTATATTGCTTTATTTAAACAGAATTGTGTAGACTGTTAGACTGTGCTTCTTTTACAACAAAATTTCAAGTTATACTGCATTTTTTTTTCTCTTAATAAAACAAAAATGAGGGTTAAAAAATGATTCCTGTTAAAAACAGTAAACATTGTCTTTACATGGAGGAAAACCATATACAATATCGAGACTTGTTTAAAAAAAAATATTAAGTTGTGTAGTAGTTAAAATTAATGTAGTGGATTTCCTTTATGATTCCTCCTCTTCCTCCCCTTGGATTTGGCTGGAAGCAGATGTTTGGTGGAGTGTGTTTGTCCTCCATTTAATTAGTCCAAATACAAAAGACAATGAGCAATGAGCTACAGGAACAGAGAAAACATCTACTTGTGAAAATTAGTCCTTCATCATTAGACAATCTCAGAGAATAATCATAATTCACCATTAACACAGTAACCACAGGAGCTGCCCCATGAGGCGATCATGCAATTATAAACTATTAAACAGATTAAACAACAAGGAGTTCATTTAGGCTGTTTTTTTCTTTTCTTTTTTGTTGTTGACTGACTTGCTTGGTTACAGTATGCTTTTGGTTCCAGACATCCAAAAGTCAATATTTCTACTTTAAAGACAAAAATAAACTGACCTTTATGTATCCTGATGTAGCTGTATAGATTGCAGGTGTGTGCTGAACAGTGCCAGTGTGTAGGGCAGGTAGGGATCAGTGCTATTGGTCTCTTGACATCTATGGAAAAGGTGGAGAAAAAGGGCCATGTTTGTAATAGGTTGTTAGAAACAGTACAACTGAGCCATCTGAAGTGACTAATGGCAGTCTGAATGTTTCATGATTGTGGGGTTGTCTTACCTTTGGTTAAGGGTGCTGAGAAGCTTCTGTCTGTCTGTTAAGTGAAGATGGAGCAAATTAAGCTCAGAAAGCACACCGAACGGCAGAGACTCTCCATTTTGGACAAGCGGGCCAAGATTATACCAACGCTGAGGAGACAGGAAATCAAATCTCAATTCATTGAAAAAACAAACCAAACAAAACAACTTGGAAAAAAAGAAATAAATGAAAATCCTATTAGAACAAATAAAAATTGTGCATTAAAGCAAATTAATAAATAATTTTGCTGTTAAAATAAAAATATTGCTTGTAGAAAAATCACAACATCAAACACAGAAATACTTGTTAGAACAAATCAAAACAAACAAAATAGCTTGTTAGAAGAAACAAAGTTTGTTAGAGCAAACAAAACAGAGCTTCTTGGACCCCCAAATGATCAACGTGCATAGTTTTTTTAAAAAAACGAAAATATCACATGTTAGAACAAATAAATGAACAAACAAACTAAGACATAAATAATACTTGTTAGAACAAATACAGCCTCTTAAAAACAAAAACCAAAAAAATCTAATAAATATAGCTTGTAAGAATAACTAACTAAATAAAACCAATAAATAAAACATACCTTGTTCGAACAAACAAACAAACAAACAAACATAAACTACTTATTATTATTTTTCCAAATAATGACTAAATAATCATACAATAATCATTAAATAATCATTTATTAAATAATTACGATTCCTGATCATTTGTTGTCATGGGTACCTGTGGTTTTTTCTTGAGTACTGCTTGCTTGTACATCTCTGCTGCATCAGAAACCTCTTTTCTGCCCAAAGCCTGTTCACCATAGAAACAGATCTCCCATTCTGATCAAAGCTGAGAGGGAAACAGACATCCATCACCACATGCAGAGACTCCAGTTTAAGCAACAGGGAGCTTGAGAAAGAGCACACATGTACTGATGCACTGACGCAGGACATCGAGTCAAACCTCAGGTGTCCTTCATGACGAGCGTTTCAGTTCACCAAAGATAAATGACTGCCACTCTGTATCCACACTAAATTACATTCATTTTATATTCTACTGCAGCAGTTTGTCAACCTTTCAGATGAAATATAAAAGATTAGACCCTAAACATGAAAATGGGAAAATTTTTAACTATAAATACATAAAATAAAAAAATGACAAATAAAAACATTATTCTTTTTTAATTATTAGCTTTTCCCATAAAAATATGTATTTGAAAAAAAATAATACTTTCCAGTAAAGTTCTTTACATTTTATATTTGTTATAACTTTTTTATTTAAAATCATTTTAATTTGTATTTTTAGTCTTGGATTTGTTACAACTACCGTACGGAGCCGGATCTTGAGTCTGTATCGACATGTTATAATATCTTAACATGCACTGAGTCACCAGCGCTGGATCCAAAGAGCCCTGCAATATAAAGATATAAAATATCTGTCAAAGCCAATCGAGTGAACATGTTAATCTGAATCTAAGCAAGTGTTTAGAATGGACTCACTGAGTTGAGTTCACACAGGTACGCCACATTAAACTGAGCTGCTTCAAATCCCCTCTCTCTGCTGCACTCAGATAATAAAATCAAAGACATGATCCTGCAAACAATGAGAGAGAGAGGAGAGAGTGAGAGAGAGAGAGGAGAGAGAGAGAGAGAGAGAGAGAGAGAGAGAGAGAGAGAGAGAGGACGAAATAAACAATAGAAAGTGGCCTTTGCATCTCCTTTTATAATGTAAATGAAATCTAAAAAGGACATTCATGTTGTAATTTAATATTATGAGAATTATAGATTAATATAACTCTGTGGCCACTCAAAATGAAAAGTTTCCAGTCTCCTTTGAAATTCAGTCCCAGATATCCATTCTGTTCAAATGCCCATTTAACCCAACTAAAGTTCAAAGAGAAAAAGAAAAAAAAATATTCCCAAAAAATCCAATAGCAAAATGTCAATAAGAAATAGCTTTGAGCCACAGAAGACAGACTGAATCTTTTTAAGGCCCATTATGATTAAGTTCCATAATGCTTGTGAAGGGTTGATAAAGCTTGGTTAAAAAAAAAAAAATATTATATATATATACACACACCACACACACACACACCACACGCACACACACACATACATACATGATGAACTGATGAGCAAGCTTAAGTCATACTTAAAGAAACTCTTTATTAGATTAATTAGAGGTTTGAAGCACATAAGCATGTTGAGCAGAGTGTTTACTTGGTCGGCAAGTTGTCCAGGATAGAGGCCCTGAGAGTAGAAAACTCGCAAATTCATGGCAGCTTCAGGGTGACATTTGGCATCAGCTTCTTTTCCCACAGATGTGCGGCCTTCTCGTAATCCTTCTCATAACTGCTCATAGTACCAGCCCAGAGCAGTGACAGTGGGAGTGGACCCCTGCGGGATGTAAAAAAATCACTTACAGGTCATGGATTGAGTGGAAAGCAGTCAATATGTTGTAAGATAGGTCCGCTCTTCTGTGTCAGCCGCGCCACAAGGATACATTTTCTGTGTGTATTTACACTTTGATTTGAACGAAAATAGCGCATCTGTGCAGTGCGGCTGACACAGAAGAGCATACGCTGCCTGCATTCAGTGGATGTTCTCCAAAATGGCACTTCGGTGATGCAGAGAGACACAGAGGAGACAAATTGTTGAATAAAGTCATTATTTTTGTTTTCTTCGCATACAAGAAGTATTCTCGTTTTGTTTTCTTCGCATACAAGAAGTACTGATGGCAGATAGCGTATTCTGACTATGTCTTTCATCCTTTTCTGGACCTTGACAGTTACTTGGCAGTTAATGGGACAGTCACAAGCCTCTTGGGGGTTTCATCCAAAATATCTTAAATTGTGTTCCAAAGACAAACAAAGCTTTTACGGGTTTGGAATGACACGGGGGGTAAGTGATTAATGACAAAAATTTTCATTTTGGGGTGGAGTAACCCTTTAAAGCCAAAATACTTTCAAGATATGATGTTATTGACAAAAAATAAAACAATAAACAATCATATACACAATGAGGACTGAACTAGAGATTTTCAATCTTACCATTCACATATGAGATAACTAGTCATAAAAATTTAAAAGTGAACTATAGATGTAAAAATCTATAGTTTATAGATTTTATAATGTAAATTATGTAAAATTATTATGTAAAACATTTGAAAAATATTTAGTTCATTTAATTTTATTTTAATGTTTTTTTTTTATTATTTACTTTTTAAAAATTTTATTTTGTAAATTATGTGGAATTATTATGTAAAACATTTGTTCCACATTCTTTCCTTAAAATGTTTCCACAAACCCCCTAGCACATTGTTCCAGCCCTTACCCCAGTTTAAAAAGCCCTGGTTTTAAACAAATATTTATGAAACTCTTGCTAGATGTACCTGATCTATTGCTTTCTTCTGGAATATCAGAGCTCTCTGAAGATCATAACCTTTCTCTTAAGCAATATTCACTTTCAAATCCTTTGCAAGACTGCCCTTTGCTGGCAAAATCAGATATTCTTTATGATCAATGGCACAATGAAACATCAGAATCAATGGATTCAGCATTGACTATATAGAGCAAAGACACAAAAGATTCTGAGAGCTCTTTGACCCTGCCATAGACAGCAAGTGTACTACCACGAAGGGTCAGAAACGTAGTAAGGACATCAGTAAAATAGTCCCATGTGACATCAGTAGTTCAAAACCGTATTTTACAAAGCTACAAGAATACTTTTTGTGCACAAAGAAAACAAAAATTACTTTGTTCAACAGTTCTACGTTTCTGGAGCTTCGTGGTAGTACCCTTGCTGTCTATGGGAGGGTCAAAGAGATCTCGGAATGCATCAAAAATATCTTAATTTGTGTTCTGAAGATAAATGAAGGTCTTGACTTGAGGGTAAGTAATTAATGACAGGATTTTCATTTTTGGGTGAACTATCCCTATAACCCAAACACACACACACCTTGTACAGCTGTCTCTTGACTCCGAATCCAATGCTGCACAGCACAGAGGCCAGATGTATTGCTCTATTGTCTCCCATACAGCCAGACTGGAGCAGGAAAGGTATCATCCTGATTATAACATCCAGACTGCGAGCTGTACTGATCTTATGTAGAGCTAGATTCATACCATTCACCCTGCCTTCAAAACAGGTGTATATATATATGATATATATATATATATATATATATATATATAATATATATATATATATACGTACACACACACACATGCAGTACATATATACACACACATGCATACATAAAAACTTACTGACCCCAAACTTTTAAATAGTATAGTCGACTCTACATAATGCAAACACCCATGAAACACCATTTAAATACAATCTTACCATATTTCTGTGCCAGTAGTTTGGTCAACTGTGCAACTCGGTGTCTGTAAGGATTTGTCGGCGATTCGAAGAACATACACTGCTCAGTTGAGCTGACTGTACTGTGATTCAGTAGCAGCTTTGTGTACAAACAGCTGTCTGGGTGTCAACATTGATGTTTTTAAGTATCAGTAGATAATGGTAAAAATACATAATTTAATCTCTAGTGCCAGCTAGTGGACACCTGTGATACTGACCTGACAGTCTCTTCACAGTGAGCTAGTGATCTGCTGCAGACAGAAAAAGCCCTGATTTAAAATTTTCACCAGACTGGAACCATCTGGTTATATTCACTTTTGATGTTTACAGGAGGAAGGTGAATCTCCACCTGTGAAGACGTAAAATATCATTATGCTCAGTCCAAATTTATATTGAGCAATGCCAAAATCATAGGATTGATTCCCAGTGAATGCATATACTAAATCTAAATTTATAATAAAATTGAATATTAAAAAATGCTACCGTATCCTACCTGATCAGCTGGGAGCCCCTGTATATGATAGTATGTAGCTGGTCCATAATATCCTCCAATGCCTCGTATGAATTTCCCTCCCCCAATCACAAAATAGCCATGTGTGTTGACATTCTTGCCAAATCTGCCCAAAACAGCAGTGCTTTCTTATAGCAATGATAGTGACATTTAAGTTGTACTGCTTTAAATGAAGTTTCTTACATGTGCTCAGCTGTGCTAACAAATTTCTGCTGTCCTTCCATACATGCAATAGAACTTTTCACCTACAGGAGAGGGAAATATGAGAACATGAGTTTCAAATGTGTCAAAACTGGATCAGTTTGAACTAGAACATTGAATCAAACTACAGTAGAGAAGTGTATGAATGTTTGAATGTGTGGCTATATTCTTTTCATATGCATAAAATAAGATTACTTTTACCAAATAGACTACCCATTTGGATTTCAAAATTCTTCAAAAATAAATAGGCTAAATAAAACGTTTGACTCCAGTCTCAAGTTGCTTTCCACAATTTTTTATTGTAAATGCAACTTCATTTATTTATTTCTCACACATATCCACATTATAAATCAACTGGAGATTATGGGATGTCTCATACTGTAAGATTCTTTCAAAATAAGCTATTTCTAAAACTCCCAATCTGAGAACCAAACCTCTGGCCTTTGTGCACCAACCCATCATGAAATACTATGAGATCATTACACATGTATGTGTCCTAATATAATCTCACCACACGCCCCAGAATCTCCAGGCTATGATGACACCACTGATGAAGAGGAACCTTAAAAGGTGAAAGGAACGCTGATGAGTGGCCAGTGTCTCCATGCACCTGGATGTGAACAAATCAGACAAAAGTGAATTCTGTAAGTGATACAAAACAGAAATGAGTGAAAGTGGTCTGAGTGGTTCACAGCCTTACGAGTGTCAGTGAGAAACAATGAAGTAGTGGCATAATTATTTTCAGCATCAATGTGGAGCAGAAGTCCACATAAATGGTTACTGCAAGGTTTCTCCACCAAAACCCAAAATGAAACAGCAAACCTAGAGTCCAAACCTTGAATCATATTTATCATAAGTTATTCCATGATTTAAATAAGCTTTGTTGCCAAATAAGTACAAATGCAGAAGCTCTCACCAAGAATAATAGATGGATTTGATTCTTAGCCCTTCCAAAACTTCTTCCAAAATTTCTGAATGGCTGGAGGGTTTTGATGATGCCATAAGGTTCACCAGTAGAAGCATAAATTGTGGAAAGAAGCGATGCCACCTCTTAAAAGAACAGAGTGAAAACTTGTGAGAAAAACTGACCCATTGCATGCACTTTTCATGATTAAACTTACAAAATAAAAGGCAATTATTGTGCCATTTATGCATATTAATACAATTTTCCCTCCATGCACTGTGGCATGCCATCTCTCCTGACTCTCCACTCTCTTTTTGCTGTGTTCATGGTGCAGTCGCGCATGTTGTGTTATTTGGCTGGTTGCACCATATCCGCAACAAGGACCGTTGCAGTAGAGGATTTCACGTGATCAAATGCCAAAACAGGTACCCAAGCACACCAACAGGCCCGGAATGACATCCTGTTTGAGCTGCAGTAAGTTTAAGCAACACTTACTGAAGTTCCACTCTCTCTTGTATAGCTCATGAATAATTACTCTCAGGTTAAGTGCTGTATAAGACACTGGAAAACTGTAATTAGCATTGGAATGTACAAGTGAGGCTTCAAGTCCATGTGTAATATATTAATAAACACCCAATGCAGTTTTAAAATTATTGACATATGTCAACGGATGTTGCGAATTTCAGAATGAGTTCCATTTTAAGTTATTTTAATTAAATTAGCCACAGATAGGTAGTTAGATACCTTTTTTGGGGGGCTACTGTATATATTAATAGAGAAAAAACCCAATATGGAATAATGGAAATCTCAGTTGTTTTAAAACCATTTTTATTGCTTTCATGCAGGAGTGCCATAAAATTTGAAGATTACAGTTTTGAACATTACAGAAGATGCAAAATTATCTTTTTTACTTTGTTTCCCCACCTCTGTATAGTATAGGCATAAATAGCTCAAATGGAAAATTGAACAGGAATATCTAAATGGGGAACAGTCTAAAACACCTCCCATCTCTCTCCTGTCCATGTTTGAGAACTGGTGTTGAGAACATGCATCAACACGGTGAAGTGCAGTTCACTGGACCGGACTGATGCGCGCACACTGACATACTCACTGACAAAAGAGCTTCTTCGTGCAAAAGAGGCACAGACGAAACAAATACATCTGCACCGTTGTATACCTGTTAAAGACTGATTGGTTGATATACATTTGGATGTGGTCTTGTACCATCTTTCACAAAAGTAATGACTGAAGAAACAGGATGTTCCATGCAGCGCTGCTTTGGTGTGCCTCCAGGTTAGTGGATATGTTGGACCTTCAAAGCCTGTGGGTAAAAACTATAAAAATGCATACTGACATCCCTCACCAAGTCTACTGATTCTTAACCTCCTCTCTTTTCAGAAAGTGTGCTTGTAATTTTAACTGCTCTGGGATAAAAGACGTATCTTAGTGAACATCATAAGCCACAAGAAGAGCAGAGACTGGTCTCCACTTCCTCTGAAAATGCACAGTGGTAAAATCCATCTGCCCGAACATCTGACCATTTAAAGGCAAGTCACTTCATTTTAACAGCAATTGCATGTTGCCTAGCTTTAAAATTACATAACAGAGCACCTGAAATCAAAGATTCAACTTTTTGTGGGTCAAAGAAATATGACCTAATTCAGCAAAACAAAATAATATCCAAGCTCTCTTTCAAACATGTTAAAAGTAGTAAATGTAGAAACCCACTCTTCCACCACGATTTGGACTATCTGCACCTCTATAGAAAACCTATTTAATATCAGACCTCAGATCAGTGGTCTAACAAAACTGAAATATAACCTTCGGGAAGTGTATACATTTCCTAGATGGTGGCTTTAGTTTGGCACTTTGAATACAAGATGGCAAGATCTGCTAAAGCTTTAATTACGCTTTGTAATTTGAACAAATTAAGGTATGCATTCACCATACATTTTCTTTCTTTGTCTTTTTTAAAGACATGTTTTCATGGGAACTTGGATTTTGGATGATGCCATTAGAAACAGTCAGCAAACTGGGCATGGTTAAGAGTAAATGCTCAAAAAACATTAATGTGTATGTTCATAATCCTCCTTGTATTTTCTAAATGATTTGGAATGATCGACAATGGTCAATTATTCTAATCGCGTAATTCTTCAACATACTGTACTAGAAATCCCTGAAGCCTTAGAGATATGTCCAGTGTCTTGGTTTGTGTAAAGGTTTTAGTGCGTATTCCAGCATATTCTAAATTTTCTTTACAAAACCGACACATCAACATTCAGAAATAGTGCAACATATTTTAGGGGAGTTTCACACTGATAGTTCAGCCCTTTTACAGTTTCTCTGACCATTGACAAACACTTATCAAAGAGTACCATTAAACGCTAAGCTGACAATTCATTTGAACTTGAAATACAAAGGAGTGTGCTGATAGAAACAAAAGAACCAGGCTGTTTCGCGTTTTAAGCAAAGGGGAGCAAGAACCAAGCAAACATCTAGGAGCATTCAAAGTTCAATCAAACAAAGGCGAAGACATGCAAACTGATACGGATTATACAAGGAAAGAAAAGTCCATCAGAGGGAAGATTCCTTTGAAAGTCTGGCACTGTCTCCTGCTGAATAAATAATGCGTTACATTCTCAAAAAATAGTCCATCCCATACCCACTGGTGTGTCATTCCCACCCTCCCCCAAAATCATGCTTGTTCTCAAGTGTTCCTCTGAAAAAGCAAACATTTCTATAAAGACCTCGGAAAGGTGTCTAGTGGTGCCGTAACTTCTGACCAGAAGGGGGAAAAAAATCAAAACATTTATATTAACAATAGGACAAAAAGGACTTTAAGGGAAAAACAAAACAGTTGTCCAGTTGTCTTATTTCTTCTGTTTTTTGAAGATCTTGAAGGTATGTTTCTTGCGACTGGCAGCAGAGTCAGTGTCTTCACCTGTGGAGCCACTGTCCTCCTCTAGGGGGCTCTTTTTCAAGGAAATCTGGGGTATGCGGTTTCCGGCCTTCCCCTCAGTCAGTCCAGCGGGGGACGGGGTATCAGGTTCAGTGGAGTTTGGGCTCAAGGAGTGTGAGGATTCCGACACGGACATCACCGCTTGGGAGCCGTGGATCTCGCTTATACTGGCGGATTTCTCCATGCAATACACCTCCTTCATTAATATGGGACTATCAGAATCTCCATCGGGAGATGCCCCCCCATCTTGAACTCTGTTGCCTCCGTTATGGGTGTGGGAGTGAGCTCCCTCTTCAGAGCGTGAAACGGGGCCATGCAGGAGCGAAGTGGGCTTCACAGGGAAGCCTTGGGAACTGTAGGATAGGCGAAGCTGCTCGCCTGTCTGGGATATACACAAGGAGGAATCAGAGTCGGAGCGATTCAAGTCCCTGTGAATGAAAATAATGAAATTAACATCAAGAAATGAGTGAGATATCAGACTTATCCTAAAAAAAAACTTGCTGGCTATATGTAATGGCGCTTTTCCACTGCATGGTATGGCTCAGCTGAGTTTGTGTTTCCACTGCGAGATTATAGACATGTTGTCAAAGTTGCGCTGCCTGAAAAACTTTTTCATTCTGTGTCGTCCCATCAAGCTCTCGCTGAATCCGCTCCTCTGCTATCAACGAGAGGAACGTCTGTGATTCCTAAAACAGACCACAAAACAGCCATTATTCTGTTGTTTAAAAAAAAGTTGCGCTCGGGTCGAAACGGTCGCGTTCATTCAAAAAAAAGTTGTGTTCGAACCTCGCTGGCTGTGCTGATTTAATCTAGTGGGTCTAGTGTCATGTGTCGAAAGTTTAATAACACGTATTGAAGATTCTCTCTGGCAAATCAGTGATCAGCAGGGTTTACACGTCACATTTTGGTAATGGTACGGCTTGCTTGGAACCTCAGCCGAGGTGGTACTGAAAAAAGTACCAGGTACTGTACATGGTGGAGACCCCCCCCCAAAGTGAACCGTGCCGGGCAGTGGGAAAGCACCAAAAGGTAACACTGCATTTACAGCTACCTGAACCCTTTAGAATTAAGACAGCAATAATATTTCCAATCTCCAAAGTTGTCTAAGCTGAAGCACAACATGCCAAGGCTTAACTACCCAGCACTAGAAAAGTACAAGCTAACAGAGCAGAAGTCTGCTCCTGCTTTCAAGCAGATGAACTGCACGCTGGACCTGAACTCTACAAGGTGGCGGCCCTCCAGGAACAGGACTGGATAGCTCTGACAGGGTTGTGGCTAGAAGGGATACAGCTACGGCCGGAAGTGATGCAATATCTCACCATAATATAACAACAAATTAAATTTGCAACCTATCACATTGTGTTTTATTAACACCTACACCTACCCAAACCCTAAACGTACTATAACAACAGTGCAAATAAAGCTATTATTGTTGTTCAGCATGACAAAAATGATGCAATATTGATGTGCGCATGCCCAGTAAACCCTGGTGCCCATAGCTTTATCCCTTTTAGCTCCAACCCTGACATGGAGACACCCAACAACAAGGGTGTCCAGTCCTGCTCCTGGAAGGCCACTGTCCTGCAGAGTTTAGCACCAATCCCAAATAAGCACACGTGAACAAGCTAATCAAGGTCATCAGCACTTTTAGTAACTTCCAGGCAGGTGCACTGGGGTAAGTTCGAGCTAACTAAGACTCTTCAAGTCCAAATCCAGTCCCAGTTTAATTAAAGTTAAAACTTAAGTCTGCAGGACCCTGGCCCTCCAGGACTGGAGTTGAAGAGCCCTGAGCTACACTCTGCCGGATGTTACCCACCCCTGCACAACATGATCAATTCAGGCATGCAGGTGTGAGAATTAGTTCAAAGTATGTGACAAATATTACAAGAACAGATTAAGCAAGTAGGTAGAACGTCACAGGAAGTTGCCCAGACAAGTTGCAAGCCGCAGTGTCATGAACTGTAGTGAGTATAGCAAAATACATCAACAAACCCCACAAGTAGTGGTTCACCAGAAAGTGTGAAATGTGTGGTAAAAGAGCCCTGTTAAATGTTTTGGACGAAGTCCCAGGATCATGCCAGGTGAGAAGCACAAATCAAGCACAACAGAATGAAGTGATACCCATAGCTGCCGTAATGGCGGGGGGGCTCTGGGCTGGCATCATAGGGGAGGTCTGGGATGGTGTCCATAGGCTGGAAATGTGAAGAGTGATAGTGGGACGCATGAGGGGCAGTAGCGACAGAAGAGCACTGGGGAGCGTGGGATGAGGCAGCGGAGTAGATAGCAGGATGAGACACTGCTGAGGAAAGAGGAGGCAGTCCCACAGAGTCAAAGTGCCCGAAAGATTGGCTGCGTGCCTGGCGCATCGCCGTCCTAGACCTGGGTGAGTACAAGCTACCCTCCCCTTCCTGCCCACCAAGTGTGAGACAACTCTCTACCAACCTCTGCGAACCCAGGGCCAGCTGCGGGTCAATGTGTCGTTGCCGGAGTGACATCATACTGGGAGCTGTAGGGGCACAAAACAATAAGGTCACTCAGAGAAATGACTCAAAGCATGCAGACACTGTGATAACATTGGGTGATGGGTGGCAAGCTGGAAAAGGTGAAACAAGAAACTTTGAGAATAAAGTGCGAAGTGTACAGATGTGTACAGTCAATGGCTTTTCTCAGAAATAGACACAATAACTAAGTTGTGGACAAGTTTGGACCCTGACCATCCCTTTAATACATTTATTCATATCGCATTTCCTGTTTCTATCCATCAGGAATTGATAGAATCATGAAAAACAAAAGGGATTGGTGATGTCACTTGATAAAGAAAAACATATCAGGTGATTACTATATTTTGATTAAATATCTTTATACTTTACACTTAACTCTAATTGTTTGTGATAAGACCAGGAATGTGTGCTAAGGAAGTAAAAAGGTCTATTTTAATTTCATATTGACTCCAAGATTATTAAGATGCACAAAACGTAAAACAGTATCATGTAAGGATCGACTTGCAAGTCTGAACTTAGTGATATGTGATAAACAGATTAGAAAACAAAACAAGCTAAGACAGGTCATGCATTTTAGAGTAAATCATTTCACGGCTGTGGACAAGAACAAGATTGAGATGCGTAGACTCAGAGTGTTTCTTTCGGTCCAGTTTCCCTTTGTAGTAGCTAGGGTTCTGGGCAGCATATCTTTTTAAAGGAGAGAGGTTCAGGAAAACAAGAGGGAGTAAGAGGAGTTGCTGGAGTGAAGGGCATAGTGGTTTAGCCCACCAGAGTACTTCCAAAATGACTGGCAATCCGAATTCAATGACCAGAGATCACTTGCTCGGCAGCCCATTAGCCACACTGCATCTGAAGGGGGTAAGGGCAAGGGTAGGGGTGCAACTGTTAATAACTGTACTACTAACACAGTGCTACAAGAACAGACCTCTTCTTTTTGGCAATGATTTGCTCAATCAATTAAAACACTTAAAGGGTTTGTACAAATCTTGAGCCAACAAGTTTGTAACTGTTATATGAAAAATTAACTATTTGTTAAAACAGTAAATAAGGTATATTGTGGAATGACAGATCATCAATACAAATTTCAAAATGAATACATTTTGCCCAATAAACACCAATTTTATTTAATGTTTTGTACCTGGGAAAACAGCTATTTTCTACGAGCTTGTTTGATAAACATTATTTCACACATTACAATTATTACAATCCACAACAACAACTTCAGACTTCGACTTCAGACTTGTACTGGACCTCTAATCTTAACTCGCATATGGACCCGTTTCTTCTGGCCTACTCAGTAACCCTCCATCAAATTCAATATGATAAACTAAAAAAAAAAAGAGATACGTACAAAGCGTGCATAGTTGCTTTACCAAAAACATATGACAGCAATGTGTGGTGCAGATCTTGAAGTACTCCCATCTGTGTAATACAGATCTGTAGATGGGGGAAAACACTCCAGCAGAAAGCATATATAAGAAGTGTGCAAACACGATCGCTGCATACAACCATTTCTGACAGAGCTTGCGCACAGACAATCTAAATAGCTCAAAACTAGGGATTTTTAGATTTGGTCAAAAGACCACGAGGTCTTTGCTGGCCTTTGGCTGACAGGGGTTTATCCCCATCGCTGTCCGGCAAGTCCTTACATTGGAGTGTTCCTGGTGCCACTATGTCCTCGTCCATGTCATCCATGTCGTCAGACATGAAGTGCTGGGGTGTGCCGCGGCCGCCCATGAAGCTGGGGTCCAGGTTGAGGGCAGAGGCCAGAGAGGGCAGGCCTGGGTTATTGACCAGCATGAAGCCTGTTAAGATCTCAATCTGCTGCCAACGATGGAGTCTCTCTCTCAGAGCTGCTGTTACCTCACCCAGAGCTTGCTTGACAGAAAGAGATTAAAGGCAATACGTGTTAAAAGGTAATTTTTTTTCCCGATATAGTGTTCCTGTGGCTCAGTGGTAGAGCAGTGTGTTAGCAGCGCAAAAGGTTGTGGGTTCAATTCCCAGGGAACACACACACTGGTAAAAAAAAAAATGTATAGCCTGAATGCACTGTTAAGTCGATTTGGATAAAACCGTCTGCTAAATGCATAAATGTATAAGTAAATGTTCTAATATTTATTTTTTTTGTATTTTATTTTAAATTTTAAATTAGCATTCAGAAATATTGAGAAATGTTTGTGAGACTTACTTGGCTGCAAGTATTTTGTGATCCACATCATCCAGTGAAGAACTATGTGCCACTTGGAACGTCCCAAATAAAGTATTTCTCTTCTCTTCTTAATCTTTTCTGCCTAAAAAAAAAAAAAGTAGTTTCAAATTTTTAAAAGAAAATTATTATTCATATAGTATTTATATTTTATTGTATTATAAAACATTTACTTATCACACAAATCTATTAAAGGTTTTGTCTCACCAAATTATAAGATTTTTGTTAATTTTTTAATAAGAGTCTAGCATCCTAGTCAAACCTTACATTACAAAAAAAGTATATATATTTTCTGATATTAAAATATATACTTATTGGACTATCATTATTAGTAGCATTCTATTATCATCTTAAAACATTAAACATTTCTAAAAAGACCTAGTAAAGTTTTTATCATCACATTCTGGGGTTGTCCTACAACAAAGTTGCACTGTCATTAATAATCTAAATGTGTTTACCATTGTTCCATCTTAGTTAAATGAATGACTGCGACAAATGCTGCTCACCCCCTCTTTGGCCACCTGCAGCTGTCTCTCTGCGCTCTGTTTTTTGATGTTGTAGTACTGCACCTCAACCTCATGAGTGAGCTGCAGCCATTTCTGCAGGGCATTAGGAGGAAACCAGCTTCTGCGAGACTCCAGCTCCTTCTCTGCCTTCTTCAGGGCCATACGCACCTGCAGGGGGCGCCAGAGACACATCAGATCAGAGTACAAAGCAAAAACCTCACAAGGCTACTTTCAGATGTGGGCACTTTTTAATCAATTAAGAAATCGCTCTTATCAGCTCATTAATAAAAAAAACATTACAGTTTTTATTTATATTTGATTTCTGTTTTCGTTATATTTTTCGTTAAAGTTTTAATTTTGTCGCAGGTTTTTTTTATGTCTATATAGTTTTTTGGTCATTTTTATTTGTTTTAGTCATTTTATTACTTCAGGTTAAGCTAAACAATACTGAGAAATATTGTCTTGGCAGTTAGCTTAAGTTGTATTATTTTTTTTATACATTTTTTTAATGGTTTTAGTTTGGTTAACAATAACCTTACCACACAGAATACGAAATCGGTAAATGCAGCAAAATAACAACCCAAACACTTGGATACTGAAATTGCAACATAGTATTTAACCTTTTAACTTCTTCTATTTATCCCATAATTTGCATATGTAATTAGGACAATTAGCTAATTTGCATGACTCATGAATGACTAATTTGGCAAACTAATGAGAATAAACAGCATAAATTTCACCGCCTGAAACATTTTGCAACAACAAGATGCAAATTAATTAGTCACAGATAAGCTTTACACTCCAACCTAACCTTACTAGGATAAACGCAATTAATCAACTCCTGCGTTATAGCAGTAAATAAACAGATCTCATCCAATAAGGGCCTAGGGGGCTGAGTGGGCCAGACCCCTTTTCTTATAGAACAGCGCTAATGAGCTTCAAACCCACAGAGATTTGTACCGCCCTCTGACCCAGAATACCCACTTAGCGCCAGGGTTTTAATAGGCCAACATGAAAACAAACAATTCATCCAATAACATCCAGAGCTGCCACAAATACAGGTTGATTAACAACATTATACGGTCACAGAAGGTCCTTGAAATATTGGAGCTTGTTACAATTCTGTGATCAGCTTCTGCAAAAAATTTTCACCAGATCTGAAGTATTAAACTGCCCCTTATGCAACAGCACAGCGGTAATTTCTGAGTAAAGTAGGCCACAGCGTGGTGGTACACTGGATACTGCACTGGGAAGATACTCAAACTTCATCAGTACAGGAAATCATTTTGTTGATAACCTTTCAGATCATCTTGCAAGCATTTCCACCCACTTCCTGACCAAATCAGAATCAAGATATGGGCAGTATTGCAGAACCTGCAAATTTAAGTTCTACACACTTAGAGCAGCTAGATCCAAATCTAACCACGCTTGAACATCTTGCATATTTATTAGGGGACTTTCACCTGCTCCAGCTCCTCCTCTGCATATTTCTGTCGACTCAGCTCGTTCTCAGTTCCCTCTCGGAGCCCCTTCAGTCTCTGCGCTTCCTGTTTGGCATCATTGATCTCATCCCTCAGCTTCTGCTCCAGGTTTACCTTCTCCACCTCCACTGAACGGTGTTCCTCCTGAGCAATCTGTAGCCTGCGAGAAGGCAAAGTAAACCACACAGAATAAGTCGCAGAAAACTGTTGTTACATTCTGCTAGTACAAAATGTTTTCAAGAGATTTATTATGCTTGACCGCAGTGCAAAAGTCAAGAAAACTTAGCCAGCAGGGTAAAATCAACAACTTAATGATCAAGCAGAAGTCAAATGTTTGTTTTAGCATTGGGCTGAATGAAATACAGGTGGCAAAGCATTTCTACTAATGCTAGGAGCTCACCTAACAAGGCTCGCCTTAGGGTGAAAAGTTAAACTTTGCAATTAATATTCATGAACCAAGCCACGCCTGGCAAAGTTTGTACACTAAACTTTCAGAGGAGAAAAGACATGAACAATACAAGTCATTAAAATGTGCATTTTCATTTTCAAGATGCATTCCTGCAGATCAAACAGTAGAACATTCCGTTAGCAACACCCTTGATTTCACTGATCCTGCTGGGAATTTGAGTAAAAATACAAAACTCCTATCTATCTAGGGTCAGTAATATTTTTTTTAAGGAATTAAATACTTTAAGACTGAAAAAAAAAAAAACCAAAAAAAAAAAACAGGTTCTTAAACTATGTGACTCTCAGTCATTTTATTCAAAACCAGTAGACTGTGAAAAACTTCTGCACGTGTGATTTCACAGGCATCAGTAATTGGAGATCTAAGCTCTTAGCCAATTACATGATATCTCACTTGTTATGAACCAACGAGATTTTGTGTTTGCAACAGTTCAGCAAACAGATAGCTGTGCAACAAGACCAATAAAGTTGTTGCAAGGATAAAGACGCTAAAGTAAAAATGTGACTGATGACAGGAAACTAAGGCATGCTTGATAAAATTTCTGTCAGACGAACACCACAGATAAGCTTTCAGCAGTTAAATCTCAGCAGCTCCTTAAACCCAGCTGTGCTCTTTTTAGCTTCAGGGCCAAGGAGTAGAGGGGCTTAAGGTTCAAAGAGGTTCAAAGCGCCACAGAAGGACAATTCATAAAAAAAAAAAAAAAAAAAAAAAAAAATGATATATTATACCAATATGTACACTGGGGTCCAAACATCTGAAACCACACTGAAAATGTGTTTGTATGTATGTTTGTTTATTTATTTATTTATTATGTAAAAAAAACAAACAAACAAGCAAACAAAAAAACAAACAAACAAATTAATTTAAATAAATATTCAGTTGAGAGAAAAATATCTGGGAAAAAAAAAACACAATTCTAGAGCAATAAATAACTGATAAAATAAAATTAAAATATCTGAAAACGTTCTGGAGCAAAATTGTAGTCATTTTTAATCTCCAAAAGGTCAACTATTGGCCAATTAATTGGCAATGGCTTATACAGTATACTGGCCTGTCACTAACTGAAAATACTCATTTTGATGATAAGTTATGGGGAAAAAATGATTTAACAAGATTTTGTAAAAAAAAAAAAATATTCATGCACACTCAAACAGGTCATGTTGGGTCATCATAAAAATCCATTATAATCAGCACATTAGCAGGATACAAGCTCTAAATGTATATGAACCCACATAATGAAAACATAATCCTTGCTGTTTGCCTGGGTTTGTCGTCTGTGTGTACATATATATGAGCAGCCAATTTCACATGGAGTTTTCACACACAACTCCAGCACCTTCAAACAAAAACAGGAAACTCTGGACGCAAAACTAGGGTGCGGCTTTTAAAAAGAAAAGAATAAAAACAAGATGATGATGTCATATCGAGCAAGAAAGAGGAGTAGGAGCAACACTGCCAACTCTAGGCTTCCCTGAGCTACGACAGGATTAACCACTTTTCCTGGCGACAGAGAGAGGAACAGCGGAGCCCCTGATTTACTCAGTCGCGTCTGTATAAGACCTCAGATCAATCTTCCCTTAAAGGAAAAGGCTTTATCTGTCTGGGGGTTTCGCTTGAGGCATTTCCAATAACAAAAGTTTAGGAGACACTGGACTGCCTCAGAAGACACGATATCAATCGCTCCAGGATTCTTAGTAGCATTATTCTTCACAGGGAATTGAACTTTTCAAATGAAGCTTAAATCGGATTGATTTCAGCTTTTGCAGCAGTATACATCACCTGTTTGAACTCCTGTCAGGTCTGTGTTGAAAGTTTTATGTTAATGTTAAAAATCAGTTTCTCCATGGAGAAAATGAACGCGATTTTGGAATTGGACTCAGTGAATATGGTTGCTGTATGGCTCATGCAGTGTCAATGATATCCAGAAGATGGCAGACCGAAGGCTTCAGAGGCCTGATGGAAAGAGAAACAGGTGGATGGGGGGAGAAGTGGTCATTGAGTGAAGGACTAGTGTAAGGTGATCTGAATTTACAGCCAAGACTGAAAGTCTACAGCACTCAATCCTGACCTCTGCCATTCACCATCCTCCAAATCAAGTAATCATACCTCTGTGTTACAAGCCAACAACAACTATCTAGCAAGACAAGTCATCTCATTTACAATCTTAAACTCTTTATGAATGAATTACTATTTTATGTCATCAGGGAGCTAAAGTTTTATTTGTTTTCTAATCTTTCAATTCCCAGTTTTTCTATATTCAAACAAAACATTTCGTCTGACCTCCCATCTTTGCTCGAACTGGAACGACGATTGTTTGTTTTACTCTCACATTCAAACAGAACATTCTTTTGTGCTGGTGAAAGTACAGTTATGAAAACAAAAGACACTACAAACAATAGACTAGACTATGCATGCAATGATTAATTAAAGTCTTCTTTTATTCCTCTCCCACAAACATGCACCTTCAAGCTTAGATAAGCATGGTTCACTGTTGCACGTATGTGAATAACATTCTCTCACGTCTGATTTTATGAGGGTCAAACAAGCATGTGAGAGTTGAGGGAGAGAATGAGGATTCTCTAAGAATAAGAGTCATGTAAGCTAATCTCAAATACAATGAGAGAAAGCTAAAATGACAAGTTTGTCTGTCTCTCTCTCTCTCTATATATACACATACACACACACATATATATATACACACGATTCTCTAAGAATATATAAACACATATACACACACACATATATATATACACATATATATATATATATATAATATATATATATATATATATATATATATATATATACACACACACACATATACACACACACACACATATATATAAACTAAAAACTAAACTTAAAAAAATAAAAAATAAAAACCTAAATGGCAAGTAATACATTTTCAAAGCAGTTTGTCCCAGAGTGCCAGTTACAGTAAAGACAGAAGTGAATACAGCTTTTCAATTAAGTTTGCAATGGTTATTAGAAATATTTTAAATGAAGTTTGTGAAAGCTCATGAAATTAATGTATTTATTTATAAAATTATATACTACTTGTATGAATAAAAATAAATACAATTTCAAAATAATTAATTTTGCAAATGTTTTTGAAGTCTACAATGCTCACCAAGGCAGTAATTATTCGATCAAACCATTATTTTATATGGTAATTATTTCACAATATTGCTGTTTTACCATAAATGTAGCCTTGTTGAGAGAAAAAAAAAAAAAAAAAAAAAAAAAACTAATTACCTGGTAGTGTATGCATATATAATTTATTACATAAAATAGTAGTAGTAGTAGCAGTATAAATACTATGTCCTGCTCTCAAATGAGTAATAATATGAAAATGTGAAAACAGAAAGTGTATAATTTTAAACTTGTGTTCTTTAGACTTTGGCTGGTAATGTAATCTAAACGTCCTACCAATACCACTGCAACAACCCAGAAAAACCTAGCAACCTCATCACGCGGTTGGTAATTTGGCAGCGTTCGAGAAGAGGTTTCTCTGGTGTGAAATGCATCAACACACCTACACAGGAAACTGCTGGAAAGACCGACTCAATTGCCACGGCTCTGATAAGCCTTCACAATGTCTCAAATGGAGAAAAAAAATGCCTACATACAAACGGCCACTGCAGCTTGTTTTAAGGATAAAACGACATTTCGTTTCATCTCAAAATGTTCCTAAATCAAGCCTACATCAAATTAAATATACTTTTAGGAAAGGACAGCCCACAAGGACCTGCGTTCATGTATGAGATAAATGGCCGAGTCATTTATTTTATTTTTATCCTTGAGTTTAAGCTGAGATGATCTGAAGTATCTGGGATTAATCACCTCCCTCTGGGGCGACCGAAGCACTGTAGGCCTCTCACCCACCAAACCCCGGAGACGAGACCCAGTGACTCGGCCGGCTGTGTCAAAACACAACATTCTGGACGCTCTCCACTGTAACAAACACACTCTGCATAGTTTCCACTGCCCTGTCCCCTTCACACACGCTCTCACACTTCATTCACATGTTAAAAGAATACAGGAACTCTTCCGGACACTCACGCTCCTGTGCCTTTCTCTCAAAAGGTGACAGACTATGAGTCTGCATGAGGACTTCTACAGGAAGCTAGCGGATGATGGTTGGTATTGCGGGATCAGAGCGTTATCTGCATTTTTACAGGGATATATGGGATGTTTGTTTGTATTTTGGTATTAGTGCGTTTTATGAATTTTAAATTTTTTTCATGTTTAGTTTCATGTGACATTACAAGTACCACAAGGTACTATTTTATCAAATATGCAGTTTTCATTTGTCATACCATATAAAATCATGAAATCCTCATAGCATGAAGACAGAACTTTAAAGTTTAAACTTTAAAGAATAGTAGCTAGAAGGATACAATGATAAAATGATAGAATGACAGACAAAACGACAGATAGGGACAATGGATAGAATGATAGAATAATAGACTGATAGACAGATGGGAGGAAGGTATGGATAGTAGGTAGGATGATAGGATGGTATGATAGTAGTATGTTGGACAGTTGGTAGGGTGGTTGGAAGGATGGCAGACAGAATGGTATATAGAATGATAGACAGACAGACAGACAGATAGAATGATAGATACTTATTTTCTAGTCATTCCTCTTTCTCTGACCAAAACGGATGTTCTCTACAGCAGTTAATTCCCATGAGGCTCCATATCCTGTTCCCTCAGAAGGGAATCCCAGGCTCACTAAAAAAAACCCTTAATGAGCTCCTGAGCGTAAGTCATATATCAGTAGTTTAATTCACAATAAACAGGAGTACAAGGCTCACCTGGAGGTCAAGGTTATTTCATAACCTGGGGCCTCATCTAGAACCGTTGCTTATGCACAAAACATGCTCTGAAAGAGGCATATGCTACTTCCTACACAAAATATGGGATTTATAAAAACAAACTTGATAGGAAATTTTGCACACCTGCACGCAAACTCATGACCCATGTGTACACACACTTTTACTACAGTGAGCAAAACGATGTATTTTAAACTCGGTTTTCATTTGGATATAAACAATTAGATTAAAAATGACACTCATTAATGGAGATGAGCACTGAGAAAGTCATTGTGCAGAAGTTAAAAATATGAAATGAATATATCTATATAAGTAGTAGTGGATGCACTATATTTTTGATGACTTTTCCTGTGGCATGCTATTTTTTAATGACAGGGAGGAGTGCAAGGCGCACAATAATTCCTCATTAAACTAAACTGCAGATCTCACGTTATGAGAAAATATTTTTAGTGAAAACAAGGAAATGATGCGCACGTTGATATTATGGGAGACTGCATCCATCGGCAGGTTTGAATAGGTCCAATCACAATACTGTACAACTACTGCTGCACAGAGATATTGATGTGTGCAGGCAGACTCCTTCTGTGATAGTCACACATTTGAAGGATAGAATTTAAACGGCAAGATTTGCACGTTTATTTTATTTTTTTTGTCAGTGACGCGCCGAGTATGCATGGAAATTATATGTAGATGAGGTTATGCATAGTAAAACTAGGCGTTGTAAGCTCCATATATGGTTATTTTGGGGAGGAGATGGGGGGAAATGCACGTACGCACAATCTTTCTCTCACTGGGATTTTTGCGCAGGTTCTGGTGAAAGAATGGTTTTATAAATCTGAAAACTTCCATAGCTTTCGTGCATACGTACACTTTTAGGATGAATTCTACGTAAAGTTTTATGAATGGGGCCCCTGATCTTTTTAGCTTTTATGATTAATTATACTTTTAGTTTTATTTATGGGTAAAGTTTTATTTTTGGGGCCCATGTTATTTTTGTGGTTAATATGGCATTAGACACATAGCATTGGACAAAGACGCCTGTCTAACGCATGTTCATGCACAAAAACAATTTAAAAATAGGGCAAAGGAAAGCCTTACACCAGCGCCAAGTGCTTCAAGAGTCAATAGTTTCTCACACTCGTTCAAGGATCTAAAAATAGAGACAAAGCAGAACAGGTTCTCACTTCTGCTGTAGGTCGTGAAGGCTCTGCTCTGCCCGCTGGAGGCTCTCCAGGTCTTTCATCATCTTCTTCATGTGGTCTTTAGAGTGCCGGTTCTGGATGTATGCGAACCAGCAGCCTCCCATTCCGATGACTATTGACACCACCAGCATGAAGTCCTTCAGATGGTTATGTCTGTTCACTGTGAGAGACAGAAACCAGCATATACTTTAAACAAGTAATCATTTAGCAAACCCAGGGAGTAACCTGGGGTTAAGTGCTTAAAGACACAAATGAACTCATATTTGCAACATTTCTAATAAGTCACTTCCAGTAAAATTACTTTTCTTTACATTCGTCTTTACCAGGGTTCACAGTCCTTGTGCTAAGAATGAATTTTTGAACTGATACTTCAGTACTGAATGAAATAAAGACAAATAGATAAAAAAAAAGACAATAGCTTTCACATCAGGAGTGTGTCGAGGATGCTTTAATACGCTGCACATGTAGGCAGCTCAAAAGGTTTTGGAACACATCCCATGACTAGTTTAAGAGTGCAAAGCTGAGGTGTAGGTGTAGGTTGTAGTAGTAGAAGTCAATCTGCATTCTGAACAATGAGGTAGAACATCTAAATTCAGTTTGCAAATTGATACACGTAAAACATTGGCTTTCTCTGCAAGCTGTCCAAATGCTTCCCACAAAAGCTGTTTAATGCAATTTTCTTGCAAATATTGTGCTGGTACACATAGTGTAGCTGCAGTGCTTTCATCTCGTAAAGGTTAAAGCGTTCATTTACATTTACTGTAGGGATACATGGGCTTCTGCAGTTACAGTCCTGCAACACTTCCCACTGCTGTGCCACTGGGCAAGACAGTTAACCTAACAACAGCCCCAGGGACAGCACACCGTCCTGACCCTGGATGACTCAATTTCTTACTCTATCTGTACATAATCATGATTAAATATAAATGTCTGCATTAAGAGATGGAAAATAACACTCTTCTCAACTCCTCATCCTCTAGGGAGCACGAACGGTTGTCTCGCACGAAAAATAGTTGGTCTGCATCAGCTTGATAGCTTTAATAAACAACCTAACATACTAAAATACTATTTACAGAGCTTTTGCATTTGATTGTAAGGATAAAAATCTACCGGCCAAAGGATTTTTACTGTTTTTGAAAAAAAAAAAAAAAAAAAAAAAAAAAAAAAAAAACTCTCCAAGGCTGAATATTTTAGTTTATTTTGCTCATAAAGTTTGTATTTTTGTGAAATATTATAATAATTTAAAAGAACTGCTTTCTATCTTAATATATTTTGCAATTTATTTCTGTAATGCAATGCTGAATTTTCAGCATCATTACAGTTACGTGATCCTTCAGAAATCATTCTAATATGCTGATCTGCTGCTCAAGAAACTTTTCTTATTTTCAATGCTGAAAAGAGTTGGGCTGCTTAATATTGTTGTTGAAACCCTGATACGCTACCATTCAAAAGTTAAGTAAGATTTAAAATAATAATAGTTTTATTTAGCGAGGTTGCATTGAAATTCATCCAAAAATGACAAAGTTCTTCAAAACTGACAGCATAAGATTACAAAAGACTGCCATTTTAAATCAATGCTTTCTATTCAACAAAAAATCCAGAAAAAAACTGCATGACAGTTTCCACAAAAATATTAAGCAGCAAAAACTGTACAACACAGATAATAAGAACCATTAATAATTAAGCATCAGTAATAACTGATAATAACTGAATAGCAAATCAGCACATTAGAATGATTTCTGAAGGCTCATGTGACACTGAAGAGTGGAGTAATGATGCTGAAAATTCAGCTTTGTATCACAGGAATAAATTTCATTTTATTAAAACATATTCGATATTACTGTTTTTACTGTATTCCTACTTATAAAAAAAAAAAGGGGGGGGGTTTGGTAAGCATAAGAGACTTCTTCAAAAACATAAAAAAAGACCAGTAGTGTACAGTAACAGGAAATGCAAAGGAAGGCCAAACTTAAACCTGCATGACCCACATGAGGACCACAGCTCAATGAATCTGGAACATCTGCACTAACAGCTGCAGCACCGTGGCTCTAACATTAAAAACAAATCTCACAAGCAGAAGGCTGTGATGGGACACTCTCTGGAGACAAATTATACAAATGGTGTTGTTAAACGTTGAGGCGTAGGCTTTTAAAGCCTGTCAACTGTGTCAGCGAATGAACAAAAAACGAGGGGTAAAGGAGTCGTGTTTCTGATGGAAGTATTGTCCCGAGGTACCAGGGCAGCTGGAATCAGTAGGGTGGTGTTGAGCCGTCACATGCAGGCTGCACCATCTCCCTTGTATCCCTGGAGCCGGACCTCTTCAGGGTCAACTTCCACAATGAGATCTGCCACATACAGACCCTCTGTCTGTGACTCCCTGTTCAGACCTCTGAGAGGACGGTCTTGATGATGGCTGCCAGCAGATATTTCTTCTAAATGGAACCAGAGTAGGGAATGTCAAATGCAAATGCTTAAATTAAGGTTGCTGGATCTGAAGGGGCGAGATTGCAGACTTTTATAGCATTTTGGTTTTCTAGTTAACGTTAGTACAACAACAACTTGGCAATTTTCCATCCTTGATCTAATAGAGAGACAAAAATCTTAAATTAATAAAACTTGGCGAGACAATAATAATAATTTAAAAAAAAGGTTAACTGACATCAAACTGTTAAAAAAATATACAGTACTGTTCAAAGGTTCGGGGTTGGGTAAGATTTATTTAATGTTTCTGAAAGAAATTACCTTTGTTCAGTTACACTGTGAAATAATTATAATTTAAATGAATATATATATATATATATATATATATATATATATATATATATAATATATATATATATAAATAACTAATGCATCTGTAGTTATTGAAGATATATATATATTTTTTCCCTGAATTTCACACACCGAGAGTGTTGTGGTAGAGTATGTCTACATAGTACAACAAACTATAAACTTTTATATATATAAAAAAAAGGAAATTCTTGATCATAACAAAAGGCATGTGTAGCGCATGGTTATGTCAGCCCTGGTGTATTCTGGGGTGTGGCATAAATCAAATCACATTGCAGTGTTACTGTCTAATCTGTGACGTGCAATCCGAGCTGATGGATGGTTAGCAAACAGAAAGAGCAAATAGTGCATGGCACAGACTGATCCCGTTTCCATTTCAAGTCAGATTCTTTAGATAACACTCCCAGGAATGTAACAGACTGTGCAAGAATGTGCTCCTGGGAACAAGCTTTTTTGTAAACACATAAGGCATTGATGAAACAAAAGAAAGGGAATGGATCAAATACGCTCTCTCTTTTACAAATAACTCTAAACCTGTCAAACCAGTACACCAGCATTCTGGAAGGATAGACATGATGGGCCGCATCCGTTTCAGTGCGCCAAAGACGTGTGCTCAGAATACAGAGTGATTGTCTACACCCTCCCTATCCAACCCCTCAAGCCTTCCCTTATCGGCCTACAGCAGATGACTACGAGCCTCACAAGACCTGTGGATACTGGCTAATTGGTCTCAGAGAACATTTAAAGAGGAAAAATGGACCACCGTAGAAAAATAAATGGAAGAGGATTGCATTGATCAATATGGCAGAATATGACAAAGGGCTCTGGACTTTTTGGTCTGGGACCAACTTAAAAGTGCTATTGTTAGCCTGTTTTAGGTCTCTATAATAAACTACTGTTCAAAAGTTTGGAGTTAGAGTTTCTTTTTTTTGTTTTTTTTTTAAGAAATCAACAGTTTTATTTAGCATTAAACTGACCAACAGTTAAGACATTCTAAAAAACAGATTTAAAATAAATGCTGTTCTTTTCAACTTTCTAATTACCAAAGAATACTGATGAAAATGTAACACTTGAGCAACAAATCAGCATATTAGAATGATTTCTGAAGAATCATGTGATGCTGAAGTTATGATGTTGAAAATTCACTACAGGAATGAATTACATATATTTAATTATTTTACATAGTAATACAATTTCACAATATTACTGTTTTTCAAATAAATGCAAGCTTGTTGAGACAATTTACCAATGTCAAACATTTGAACATAGTGTAACTACTCACACTCTGACTCATTAAAAACCAAAACTATTTGGCCTTCCTGCATACAAAGACTTTAATCAGTGATACATCCTAAATGCCAAAGCATTGTTGGTTGATAGAGTGTTTTCCAGATAAATGCAAGTCCAAACTAACAGTTGGCTGTTTCTCAGATACTAATCCTAAATCCAAAGTAACACCACGTTTGAATTTCTACTGCTCCTCCCATATATAGATCAGCAATTGCTGGCAATTCACTACAAGTAGTCTAAAGCCCAAGTAGATAAGCAGGTTCTTCTGAACTTATTTGCATGTTTAAGTGGGCTATCGACCGTCAGATGTGATAAGACACCTCAGCAGCTGCCTCGCGTTTGAACATGTTTAAAGTTACAGACAGATTACAACAGAAACAGAAATAATCACACCTCAGCAGACCCAAGGTACAGATCGCTTCAAACATTTCTAGAAAATACATACGAGTTGAATGTTTTGGTTTGGTTTATGATGGTCTACCAGAGGGAAATCTCACTCACTCATAGGAGCTCCAAACAGAACTGTATCCAGAGCCTTGAGCTGTAGTTTCTGAAAGTGACTCCGGTCCAGAATCTTCAGGACGGTCTGCGTCAGAGTGACGTTCTTCACCGCCAATCTAGAAACGAGAAAAATAAATCAATACAAAAGTGCAGCAGATGCGCCCTGAGTAAGAGGTCAGACTTATTGAGTCAAATAGAAAAATGAGTTTCAGAGTTTTAAATCCATGAATGATGCTCTCAGCGGTCAAGTTTTGAGTTTCAAGTAATTCTTGTCTCGCTAAAAGTGGAATAAATGCTCAGTTAGGATAAGTGTCAAGTGTTTCCCATTACACTCAGACCAAACTAATTCAACCAGCATGTCAGAAGTTAAGAGCACAGTCTCAAATGTGTTTAACACATCCTGCACTATTTTTTTTTTTAACTGCTGTGTTTAATTTCTTCACTACTAGTACCACCAAATGGCACAGATGGCCATTTTTGGGGAAAAGAAACAGATTTACAAAATTCCAGTTGTCTGTGCATATTAAACTGTGATATAATCAATTTTATGAATATACTTACACACTACCATTCAAAAGTTAATGTTCACAAAATAAAAGAAATTAATACTTTTATTAAGCAAGGATACATTAAACTGTACAAAGGTGATTCTGAAGGATCATGTGACTCTGAAGACAAATGACTTCTGAAAATTCAGATTTGCCATTACAGAAATAAAATTTATGAGTAATATTTCACATTATTATTTTTGTTGTGCATAAAATATTTTTTAACAGTAGTGTGTATGTACATGTGTAGGCACATATAATTATATATACATACGATGCAATATTATAATAACACAATTAATAAATGATATTACATAATATTATAATAATTACACACAGCAGCTTTAAAGAAACACTCTTCTTGTTAATTACTGCTGTTCAAACTCACCGAGGCATGGATGTACCATTGAAATTCAACTTCCGGAAGGCTTCCGCATATTGTGGCAGCTCGAGGTAGTCGATAAGCCAATCCACAACCTCATCCACTGTCCAGTTGTACACTGGAGAACAGAAACACAAACTAGAATCAGGCCAAATTCATAAACATCGCAACGTGCCAGAATTCATTTATCAAAACAAGCTGATAAATGCTGTGTAATACAACGTGTGACCAAAAGTGGGTGGTTTTGACTTAAAATGAGTCTCCTAATGGAGTTTTTAATTTAGTAAGAATCGTGACGGTTTTTTAAAAACAAATCGTTACATCATCAGAGGTCTGCAGGGAATAGAGCGTGACTAAGAGCGTCAATATCTGATTTTGAAGAAGCTTCTTTTTCATGCTAAATTCATCTTAATTGATAAATGATCCTATTCATACGGTGCAATTTATTTTTGGCCTTTAAAATTGTTGTTTGTACGACTCTGACTGTACAATATGAGCCTGCTGAGATCTTTGGTAGAAGCCAAATCTTTCATTTCAGACTGAACTATCTGTATTTTAGAACAAGCTTTCTCAAACTGGGGTTTATGAGGAAACTGAAAGGGATTTGTGAGGTATTAAAAGCTAATAATGAATTCAAATAATAAAATAAAAAATCCATATAAAATATAATCTATATTAAAAAAATAATAATAATAATTTAATAAATAAAAAATAGTGAATAAAAAAATCTAACTAAAACACTTACTAAAAAAGATTAAATATTATTTGTTTTCATATTTGAAGTGATTTGTTTTCCTACATGTCAGCTGACTTTTTGGGACATGGCTAGCATTGACTGGGTTATCTGCAGTGTCACATTCTGACGATGAAACAAAAGGAAATTTGCAAAAACACAGAAACATATTTGCCAGAGGCTAAGATTTATCGCAATTAATCAGCCGTCAATGGCAATGACACACTAAGCGATCAAAACTGCCCATGATATTTGAATGAAAAGGGAAAAAGACACCAAAAATAAAGCATACACAGCAGAGGGACAGCTGGCATAACCATCCAGTACCATCACATTTTAAAGGAGTATAAATATTACACTGGCATAAATAACAGAGATAATCACTGTCACACCACATTTGAAACACATTTGACTGCCAGCTCTCAATGAAAACACTGTAAGAGTATATCTCTCTCTCGCGTCACGCCTGACCATAGCACAAAACTGTGCTTAGTGTGTGTGTGTGTGTGCACTGCTCGGCTGGGACAGATTGGCTTTCATAGCCTTGGCTCTTCAGCTGTGGTTTGAGGAAGAGCTGCAATGCAGGATAAAACTGACCAGAGACAGAAATAAAAAGAGAGGACCAGGGGAAACACTAAGAGAAAGCCTGAACCCGCAACAGACAATGTGGAGGGTTTATTGTCAGATCCAAGTATATTTGCCAAAATGTACAGTATACAACCATTTATTTTAAATGTACTTTTTTTTCAGGATTTTTTTGAAATAAAAATCTTCTGTAACAAATGTCCTTCCTGTCACTTTTGATCAAATTAGTTAGTACTTGCTGAAGGAAAATATGAATAACCAAATAAAAATAAATAAATAAATAAACAAATAAATCTTACTGACTCAATTTCAGTGGTAGTGTAAATAACATTTTATTGCACTAAATTATCACTGGATAAATTATAAAGGGATAATCAATGACGCAGTCACAATATGTTTATTTCTTCCAATGAAGACAATAAAGATTTCTAACTGACAAGTTGGTTGCTGAATAACTAGTATTTTATGTTACCCTGCAAAGTTTTGTTCATGATTTGAGAATGAGGTCATGCAAACCGCTCATGTTGATATCAGCCTCTTACCTTACCAAAAAAATAAATGGGAAGCGTTTCCTCTTTCATTTTGAAACCCAATAGGCCAATTTATTATGTTGTCCTAACTTTACACTAATATATGGTTATTTAATTCAGCAGGTTTTCTTTTTCTTTCAGAAACAAACCTGTGACATTTCGGTCCACAATCACTGCATTGTGCAGCAGTATATCAACTGCAGCCAGCAGCACACCCTTTTATTCCCTTTAGCTTTAGTTTTACCAAGGCCTCATTCACATTTATGGGCAGGACGCACATGTTGAGTGTTCTGGAGCGGATCTGGAGTTTATCTGGATTTGGAGGAGGTGTTGAAAACCACTGAAAAGTGGCTCCCTAAGTGTTCACACTCCTGCAGTTAAGAGGCCCATTTAAGTTAACACTTAACACAACACATGCCCTACATAAAAGAACCATGTCCTAGCATTATGATTGTACCATGTTACATTAGAATTTAAATTTTCATTACTACTACTACTACTACTAAAATTGAAATATTTATGTTGTAATATTTTAACGTAAAATAAAAAGTAAATATAATACAATTATATAAATATAATTAAATATAATTATTAATTACAATAATAATAATAAATATTGTATTGAACGTTTACAGTTTACAGACTGTGAAATAACATAAATGGTATGACAATAATAATATAATTATATAATATTGATTTACCATCATATTAGCATGGCCAAGTAACTTAAAAGAAAACCATGTTATTTATAATACATTTCCAGAAATGCCATGGTAAAACCATCTGGTATCACAGAATGAATCTGGGATGTATTTTAATTAATCAACCTATTTTTTTCCACATCATTTTATCCAACTGTACAGTTTAAGGCACACTGTGCAGTCAACTGAAAAAAAAAAAAAAAAAAAAAACCTTGATGTAAAAAAAATAATAATCTGACTTTGATGTATTCAGGTCAGCAAAAACCTTCTAAGAATCTGAGTCTGCATTAGCAAAGGTCAACCAATGAGTTGTTTTTCAATAAAAGGTACAACATATTCCACTGCATGTGAGAAAAGCATGACATGCAGCTTTCTGCGTTTATGGGTCATTATGAAAGAGTTGTGCTCACCTTTCGAACTCTTCCAGGCATTCCACAGGTCCTCCACGCTTATGAGCTGGTCGTCACCGTGGAAAGTGTTGTGCTTTGCTTTGGGGTCATTGTAGTTGAGGTCCTCTCTTAAAAACTGTTGGATAACAGGGAACAAAATGAAATCTATTTCAATAGGCATCTCAATGATACCAGTGCATTCAGAATATGATCGCTTTATTCTCCACTAGCAGAGATTTTTTTTTTTTTTTTTTAAATGTTTCCTTTATAAAGAGCTTGAGAGCAGAGATATATTTATTTTTATATTTCCTCAATAAAGACCTTGAGATGGAGATGTGTAGAATAATTTGTTTGCAGACAACTGCAAAAAAGTAAACAGACACTGAATGCATTCCTTAAAAATTACTATAGCGGTACCATGGTACAGTGAAGATATCAGCTGACGATAAAATAAAATTAAAAAGTAAAAATAAAAAAAAGTAAAAACCATATATAAAATAAAATATATAAAATAATAATTAAACAATAAAATTAAATAAAAATAATACCAAAAATACATAAAACAATATTATAAAAAAATAAAATAAAAAATAAAAAATACAAATAATGCGATAAAATAAAAATATTAAAATGCCATAAAACAAAATAATATTAAAAATATAACAAATAAATAAATAAATAGATAAATATTTTTGCTAATGGATAACAGAAGCCTTTACAGTCTTAACAGACACTATGTAAGGACTTAGATTTTAACCCGGCTATGACACACAATACTACATTTTGTTAGTCGCTTGGTTTCCAAGCCCATAGTCCTGCTCACACCAAACACTGACTGGAGCAAAAATACAGTTTGTTTGACCATCATGAGCAAATGACCAGAACGTAATTCAATGACAATAAACTGTTTACTCTAGGAAACATTTAACAGCCAACTCAATGGACAAAAACTCTCTAACACGTAGACGGCATGATGTTTTAAGACATTCTGGGTCTATTAACACCATTGGGTTTTCTGAACATATATAGAGCAAAGACTCTGTTTGCTCAGACACAGCAGACGGCAAAAATGATTAGGGTTGCACGATAAATATCGGCCAATAATTTATGCGCATCTCGTCAGTAAAGCCGGTTATCTAATCAGCGGTAAATTCCATCAAGTGCATGATTTCACATAGAGCAGCTGTTACTACACAGAGCCGTTGTTAACTAACAAGCTGCGCAAATCCACGTTCATTATCAGTGTGGATTTGCAAAGCTTGTCAGTTAATTATCGGCCGATATTTATTGTGCACCCCTAAAAATGATTACACAACATAACACAACAGAAGGTCAGAGTGCAAGTCACAGAATATTTAATACGGTAAAGAGCTTCAAACTGTGGTTAAACTGCAACCACTGTGGGAGATTTGTCATAAATGTGTATAGACTTAGATACACCTGACAAACCAAACCTGCTCTCTTGAAATCAAATTTGTTGTTTTAACAGCATTCAAAATGGCTTATGACTGACATATCAAAAACATGTAGAGATGCTTGACTTTTTCCCACAGTGGCAATTCAAATCCACAATTTCACTGGAAATGCTGTCACCAAGGCATAAAAAAAGAAATGAGTCATGGTTTTCAGATAAAGGCCAAGACATTCATCGACTTGCCCACTCAAAGACAAGTGCTGAGCAAGATGAGCAAGACTGCTGTGTGGAAACCAACACTGAACATAGCGTAACCGTTTCTATCAGCTACATTTTGTGATTGTAAAATGCACTACATGCCTTCAAATCATCATTTTGAGATTTTGGAACACCAACTCTCACAAGAATATCAGGATGCTTGCAAATCTATGGTTGCCATTCCGTCAGATTTGCCTTGATGCTGCTTCGAGGAGGCTGGAGGCAGCAGGACAGCACGCCTACACAACATATCGTGCGACTGAAGGATGCCAGGGAGGGGCAGGCCCTGCGTATGCTTCCAAAACGACACCCAACGAAAACGATGACTGGCTTTTCTTGGGCAAACGGCCACCGGTTCAAAAGCAGCATCAGAGATTTTGGATACCATTCATAAAAGAGTTGTGGTACAAGAGGCATATGTGTGAGTTTATTGCTTAGAAACATATTGCTGAAAGAATGAACAGCCCTAGTCTGTCGGGACTTGTCTTTCATTGCAGCTTTGAGTGGGTTAATGTTGCTTAATGTTAGCTAGTGGGCCATTTCACATTTGGTAGCAGCTAGGCTAACTTCATGTGGGTGAAAGAGAAAAACAGATTGCATTAAAATGAAACAATGCAGGTTCACTGAAAAACATTTAAAACTTATAAGACTAATTCTAACTTAAGATAACTTTTAAATAGTTTTATTATCAAATCTCTGTAGTTTTTATTGTAGGGTGCAAAACATATTGCAATGCAAAAGCGATGCTTGAGAGATGAACAAATAAACATTCATAAAAAGCCTGAAGTATCACATATGATACTTATATTTGAATGATTTTTGAGATTTGAATGAAAAAAGGGATGTGGAGGATTGTGTACAACAGGCTTTTCAGCAATATTTTGATTGTGTTGATTATTTCGAATCCTAAAAATCATGTATTAAAAAGTATTTATAGACTTAACAAAATGCTAAAGGCGGGAACCTCCAAAACAACATAAGATGCAATGCAACGCCTAAAGATGTCTGCTTGAAAGTGCACGGCTGTAACAATGTTACTTAAAAGAAAAGTACATAAAACGCAAACATGCCGAGAAGGTTATGCATCTTATTTTTCAATGCGAAACAAGCTATTTCCTGTAAATGTACAAGACGCCTAATTCATTGGCCAGTTGAGATAAATTACTTAAAAGATATCAAATGTAGGTAAACAGTAAAACGTGCACTATAAACTAGTGTGATTATGACTTTGATAATGAATTAAAATAAAATTATAACAAATACTGATTTGTAAAACCTAAAATAACAGCTGACACTGGAAGCCTTCAACATTCAAGCTAAAAATAGCTGCGCACATACAATAAAAATAAACAGGATATGCCACTAAAAACATTTACTACTTCTACTGAAAACCACTGCATTAAAGCATCTGGATAAACCAACTGACAAGTTGGTTTATGGATAGTTAGTATCATAACTACCTTGACTTATTCTTATTCCTGAGAAGTTTCTGGAGCTCACAGACATCTGAGATGTGACTAGGGATAACTGCTGAGAAAACGAGCAAAAATATGTCCTTTCACAAGACTAGTCTGCATGCCATATCCTTGAGCGATAGAATGCTGTTGACAGATTCATCATCTCATAACCAGTTGGGCAAAAGTCTTTAAGATGAAGGTCAAAAACACATGACAAATGACATGCACAAGTGTAGACTAGTAAAGCCTCTATCTTTTATTCTTTTGTAATCAGTGGATTTATTAAGTGACAGGTCAGGCTGATCCTAGATGAGCACTCTTTCTGCAGGAGTTTGTAATTTTTTAAAATAATCTCTGAGATAGCTGTATTGGATCGTGAATTTTTGCAGAAAATAAATTTGAAAAATACTTCCAAAACCATGGCAGTCTATTGTACTCCATAGAGTAAATGAACAGATAGCTAGTAAAATGAAAAACATAAACCTAATATCAACAAGCATCAGGATACCTATTAGCCTGCTGCAGTTTACTCATTCACCATCATGCTGAGTTGAACATTAATGCTATGAGAAAAATTAATCAGCTGCTTAATCAGCTACACTGAGAGTGAGGTTAGAAAAGAACAAAGGTCAAGCAGCTGCCTAATTAACCAAAAGTTGGCCACTCAAAAGCAGCTTTAGAAGTAATTCACTGACCCCATCGGTTTCCAAAACATCCACATTCCCATTGTCATCGTCGTCCATTTGCTTGTGGATGTTGCGAATGGCCTCAAAACTGAGGATGGCGTTCTCATCCTGGCAGAGCAGCTCATCAATGCGGCAAAGCTCTGAAGAAAAGAGACAGACACAGTTACTGAGATACTGAAACAAACCAAGCTGCATACAATTCAAATTCTTAAATTACCACTTATTTATTATATTTATAATTCATGTTCTGGATCCTTGTAATCTTTAAATGAAATGCCAAAGCCAATATCTTACAGACTAGGCCAATGGCTGACAAAACTGAAATATGATTTCACACTATATAATTTAAAGACAGCAGATAACATGCACAACAATTGCTGCAATGAACCTTATATTTTACATAAAGAATCAAAATGCTATATTACTTTTTTTTCCATACATCAATTATTTTCTTTAACAGTTCTGTTAAATAATATATTAGATAAAAAAATAAATTGATATGGGAATTTTTAAAATTAAAAATGCTGCTGACAGATGTTTTCGCATTATTATTATTATTATTATTATTATTTTTTTTTTTTATTTTTTTTTTAATGCCAAATATGGGTTGCTATATACTAGTTTTGGCGATTTATTGTTCAAACACTAAATGTTCTGGCAAAGTATTATTAGGACTAGGTCCTTCCTTGTATCAAACATCCACTTTTTATAAATCCTGATGGATAAAATAAAGCCTGGTCATATAATTTTTCTAGTTTATTATCCTGTTTCACACAACCATACAACAAATTAATACAAGTAAAGTTATGGAAGTAGAGATGCAAAAGGCAATTCACGATTACTTGTAAGTACTCATTTTGCAGATGCTTTTATCACTTACGTTATGTTCCACATCACTAGTGCAACCTGGGATCAAGTGCCTTGCTTAATATCACAATGATGAAAGATCCTTTTGAGTTTCAAACATGTAGTCTTTCGTTTACCAGCCAAGATCTTTAACCATTACACCATCCTATTGAAGCATTGTTGGTTTTTAATTGAGAACTAGCACATTAAACAGGACCACATCAAACAATAAAAGAGAGCCTCTTTGGAAATAAAGGTGAGATAAAAACCCAATATGGCCTGTTGCCTTAGCAAAAGTTAACTTAATTTTCAGGGGCCACAAAGCACTCTTAGATGAGAACATTGCGTGCTAATGAAGACATAAAATGAGAGCACCGTATCCAATTCCAGAATTCAGAGATGCTTCTAAACAACCTTCTCCAAATCCCACTGTGTCCGTGGAGGTTTCCAGCTCAAACTGTGAGGGGAGCTAAAAATAGACCCGGCTGTGGTATTAACTAAAACTAGCAAACAACTATTTTTAGGCCGCAAATCTGCACAGCTGTTGTGTTACCACATTCAAGGTTCTGAGGGCCAGGAAAGCTCTGGTTTGTGCGGAGCGAACCTGGAGTAGCTTGTATGAACGTTCACAAGTGGGTCAGGGCGTGTGGTACTAGAGAAACTGGCTGTGATGTATCCAGTCGTGTTTATGTATATCAGAGTGTTATAACACAAAGAAACCGGTCCAAGAGCTTCATGAGCTGCAGAAATACACCTTGCCATCTGTTTTTTCATAACACAAGGCATTTAGAAACTTAAGAGGAGACGTCTCTTAAAGCTCTCCCTGAACAGAGACAGAAGTCTATCTAAGCCTTTTAAAGTCACCTTGAAGGCTTGATAGATGATTGGAAACCAAGTTGGGGGCTGGTAAATGGAAATGAAGAGAAGCATATCTGGTTTCTGAAATGTATCACTTACCAAGTAGAATGAACTACAACCTTTATGTTAGATGTATCGTCTTGAATACCAGGCTGTGCTCAAAACAAATTGAGCAAACCTGAAGAAACTGAGCAATATCTATTTGTTGCTGAAATACTTGTCTTGGGCTATGTAATCACAAGTGATCAGCAAGGACAGATTGCTGCTTTACACCCGTTAGTAACATGCTAGTCTCCTGCCTAGTTACATCTCCTGTGACATCCTGTGACATCCTGTGATCGGATTTCAAGAGGAGGGTCTCTTTTGGGACTCTTGTTAAATGTGTCACTGTTACTGCATGTTAATGTAGCAAATAAGCCCACTTCCCAAAAAAAAAAAAAATAAAAAAGTGTTACATTATTTTTCCCCAAATATATACTTTTAGAGTCTGCACAAACTACCATTCTAAAGTTTGTTTTTGAAAGTAGTCGCTCACCGAGGCTTGGTACAGTTTAAAATACCTCTCTCTATTGTAATATATTTTAAAATGTGATCAATTCCTTTGATGCAAAGCTGAATTTTCAACATCATTACTTCAGTCTTCAGTGTCACATGAGCCTTCAGAAATCATTCTTATATGCTGATTTACTGCTCAAGAAGCATTTCTTATTATTATCAATGTATAACAGTTGTGCTGCTTAATGTTGTGTGATACTTTTTTCAGTGATTAAAAAGTTCAAAAGAACAGCATTTATTTAAAACAGAAATCTTTTATAACATTTCAAATGTCTTTAAAGTAACTTGAGTATTTAATGCATCCTTGCAGAATAAAAGTATTTTCTTCCAAAAAATACTTGTGAATGGTAGTGTATATACACAAAATATGTGAATAAATAAATATTCAAAATAATAATAATTCATATTACATTTATATATAATTTTAATCCAAGCACAAATTAGATGTTTCAACCAGATTGCATCAAAACAACAAACAAAGAAAATTACACTGCATTATTGTGACTTTTAGGTCCAAAACTTACATTTCCCTTGTACAGATTTACAATGCTACAAAAGCTTGATTGCATTTCGTTATGATTTATCAGAAAGAAATTCATTGACCAACACACATTTCGCAAAACTGCCACATCAAACATGTTGCATAACCCATCAGTTCTCTTTTAGTGGTCATGGTGAGCAACAGTTTGGAGAAAACTCAGCTAGTTAGTTCAACATTTAAAGTTACCTACCAAAATAACAGCAAGGAAACGCTATTGACCCCCTGATAATAGTGAGAAGAATGATTAAGAATAGGACGACACACTTGCAACGCATTTGCATACTTGCATAGAGTATCTTTCTGGCTTTTGGTTACCTGCTGTTGTCCCATATAAAGTGCTTTATATAACCTAAACAGGCCTAAGATCAAAACCACTGGTCAAAGCCACGAACACTGCCTTTGTAAGAAACATGATTCTCTGTATCTAATTAGAGTTCAGGGAATACAGTTATGTAATGCAAAAGTCCCCTTACAACAATTATAATAGTCTAGCTAGACAAGAAAAAGTAAATCATCAAATAAACTTGATATAATGGATTTTATCTAGAAAGAAAGAGGACAACAAGCCACTAGTTATTTTCTGTCAATCTGCGGTTATATAACAGACAGGACTAAGGAGATGAGGGGCCAGCTGCATTTTTGGGGAGGCTGAAAACTAGCACACCAACTGTGGGACATTGTCTTCTCCAACAGGACTGGAAACAAATCCAGACCAGTGGCATGAGTTTTGTACTGTCTGAACCCTGACCATCAGCCTCAGGAGACGCTGAGCTCCATCGGTGCGGTTCTCAGACCTTACACGTACAGCAAGTTCCAAAGATCAAGGCCTGTGGAGGCATGATGGGTAATGATCCTCTCTGCTGAAGCTTGAAAGAGTTTTTGGTCACAGAGAGGCTGATGTGGTCAAGAAATATTTAATAAAATGGGATAAGAGCTGACGTTTTAGGACATACACTACTGTTCAAAAGTTTGACGTCGGTAAGACTTTTTGGACCTTTTCAAAAAAAGTCTCTTATGCTCAGCAAGACTGCATTTTTTTGATAAAGAATATGGTAAAAACAGTAATGTTGTGAAACATTACTACAATTCAAAATAACTTTTCTATTTGAATATATTTTAAAATGTTATTTATTCCTGTGATGGCAAAACTGTTACATGTTGTAAAGTTTATTTTATTTCAAATATTTTTTTTTTTTTTATGGTTTTAGTAAACTATTATAACCCTGGTGATCAAGAAATATTCTTACTATTATCAATGTTGAAAGCAGTTGTGCTGCTTTTTTGGAAACCGTGATACATTTTGATGATTTGCAATAATTTAAAATTTAAATTGTTTTTAACATTAGAAATGTCTTTACTGTCACTTTTGATCAAGTTAACGTGTTCTTACTGAATAAAGGGACACTATCATAGAGGTGTTGGAAGATTAACATTAATTCATAAACCGTTTTCTTGTCATTTTGTAATGAGTTTGTAACAACATCATGGTTAGAACGGGGAAGAGGAAAAAAAAAACAGGAAAAAAAAAAACGGAAACCCCAAACTTCCTTGAACGCTTGTGACTGAATTCGATAAAGGCCAAAGTTGCCACATTTCCCATGTGCCGGTTAATCTAAGTGCTGGGAAAGCCAGGAAAACTCCATTATCTAAGACTAATTTCTGTGTCTTAATGTCTCTTTATGCTGTCTATATAAGTGACTTGGCATGTTATTTTTTTAAAGTGAAGTGAAGTGACATGTGGCCAAGTTTGGTGAACCATACTCAGAATTTGTGTTCTGCATTTACCCATCCAAGTGCACACATGCACACTGTGAACACACACACATTGTGCCTGATGCAAAGAATAAAATATCTTAAAGAAATATAAGCATTGTAAGACACCCATACATGATATACACATACCCACAGCTACTGAAATTTAAAGCAACGAGCCCAACCTGCTCAGAAAAGATAGAACACACCAGTAGCATACAGTGTACAGCATGATAATTTGCTTTGCAAACTTCTTACTCTTAAAAAAATATTTACATTAACCTGTTTCAGATGCAAAATAACAACCTATGGTATGTTATTTCCACAGTCAGAGAGAGAACAATGTTATGTTTAGATTCAGAATAGCATGCTACTTTATCTTTGCAGTATATATGTGTGTGTGTGTGTGTGTGTGTGTGTGTGTGTGTGTGTGTGTGTGTGTGTGTGTGTTTGTGTGTAAAGTATGCAAATTCTCTGCATGCACAAGATATCCAGGTTATCTGCTACATTTACTTAAACGTGTAGTATAAACTTCATTTCCAGTGTTATGAATGTGGTGGAAGTAATGTTTTTATCACTATGGTATGCTAAACGTACACTACTTGTCTCGTACACAAATATGCATTAAAGATGCAAAATAATCATGTGTTACTACTACAAATACCAAGAATAGCATACTATTGATTGGAATAGTAGACCTGGATCGATTTGCAAAGTTACAGGTGACTTTCTACAGGTCAGATCAGTGCAAAATTTAGTGTGAAATATGGTGGACAGTGACACATACACTACAGGTCATTCAACCAGTAGCTGGACGGTGTTTTATCACTTAATGACTGGGCTCTATTCCAGTTCTACAAAAGCTTTGAAATACACTCTGGACTTTAGGCAGTTTTCCCAAAGGGCTCTTAAGTCATTACACTGCAATCAAGATCAGACGGTTTGATTCACTAACATAACACAGAAAAGCCAGAACACTAGAAGGCCATAGCTATTCATTGTAAAAGACAACTTTTTTTTTTTTACGTCTTTAAGTTGTACTACACAAAAGCCATTGAGGCATAACGTGATTGATGACAGACAAATATAACTTAAACATCAGTCAGGTTCACATGTAATAATACTATGTAAAAAGCAACTGCATTAAGAAAATTGTCCACTTAACATTTGCGTTGAGCTTCATAAATAAGATATGGAAGGAAGAAAATAAGATTAAATCTAAAACTCAAAAAATCATCATACTGGTTACAAGCCAATAATGCACTTCCAGGGTTCCCAGGGTTATCTGAACAATGACATGGAAAAACAAAGTGAAAGTGATGTGACATGTCCCATACTTGGAATTTGTGCCCTGCATTTAAGCCATCCATGTGCACACACACACATCGGTGAGTGGTGAACAAACACACAAACACCGTGAACACACCCCCAGAGCAGTGGGCAACCATTTTTGCCACAGTTCCCAGGGAGCAGTTGGGGGTTCTGTGCCTTGCTCATGGGTCTCACCTCAGTCGTGGTACTGAGGGTGGAAGAGAGATCACTGGTAATTCACTTCCCTTACCTACAATTTATTTTTAATTAATTAATATATTTGCATTTTTAAGGCTGAACATAAACATATTTTCATTATTGCATGATTATTTAATAAATTATACACTTCTGCATTATTTATAATTATACGCTTATAAATTACATTATACTATATGTACTTTTCCATGTCTCCTCAATGACTGAAAGAGAAGGAATCCCTCAGGCTGAGTGCAGTGTAGAGAGTAACACTGACCCTTCCTCCTCCTGTTGGTGCAAGCGAGCGGTCAGTCACATGTGTGTAGGATGGTCGAACTTAAGGCCCGCGTATACTTCACATTCAGCTTTCCTTTCAGTCTCGTGCACAGCCGCTTCCGCACCGCTTTCAAAAGTCTACCGCAGATGAGCGCGGACGGATGAGATTGACACATGCGCAGTACCACAGGGTGCGCAGCTGTCCGTGAGCCCTTCTTGATGACGAAAATAACGTAATGCCAACGGTGCACGGACGGACGAAATATACTTTGGCCTTTACGCAATCGACAAACGACCGTTTTTTGCCTTATTGCAACTCTGTTCTGGACTTGCACAAACTGCTTTGCAATGCAATCATTTTCCAAAATGTCATTTATGTGAAAATATGAAGTCTGCTAATGCCCGTTAACACAGGCCAGAGACACTGAAGACGGACACAAAGAGAAAATACTGTAGCAGGCAGATCACTCACTGTTCATGATGCACGAACTATTGAAAGAAAATCCTCAATATTGATTTGGGGGTTTATATGAACGTGTTTCTGAGGGGAGCTGACTGTCTTTTGAACAGTTTACGTCGTATAATTTCCCAAAGCTTGTCAGAACATTCTGTTTTTGCTTCAAATTGGGTTATTATTGAATCAGATTATGTGTATGATTATTATTATATAACTAAATGATATGAAATGATATAAATGAAATGTATATGAATATATAACTAAAATTAAATAACTAATTACAGATTAAGGTTAAATAAAGATGTCAGTCTTTAAATTTTTATTTTTAGGAAAAAATCAAAGAAAAAAAAACTAATTCTACTGTTTTTAATATTCTGTATGCTGCTCAAAATCAAAATATATTGTGTCCAGCGGGAATTTTATTTTTATTTTTTTTACCCAGTCATTTAAAAATAACACATAAGGTCAAAATCTCATACTGGCCCATGCCTAGTGTAATTTAGAATACTATGTATTTTGATTTAGAATACTATTTATAAATTTTTTGTTGTCTATAATTTTTCTTTGTTCTTTGAGTGTAACTTTATACAAAAATGTTCACATTATTGCATAATTTTCTAGGCCTGGACATCACTTTTTTATGACTTTTAAAATAAACCCATTGCCAAAATCAGAACTGATTCAAATTACAACAGAAAATCTGAATTAAAACAGAAAAGCCCCGCACACACCCCCACAACGCACACACTTTTGACTGAAACTGGTTTGTTTCGTAGAGCAAGCATCCGGGCAAGAAGCAACAGATCCCAATCATCACTTATAAGTCAACTTGTATGAACTCTAAGGACAAGCCACCCTTTATATGGGCATAAAACACATTTCAGAAGCAATTGTACGCGCTATGATGCTCTAGGCACCTTTATTTGACATGCTGCCACAAGTAAGGACAGTGCTTAACAGAGATTGCATTCCCTGACTATTCTCAGCCGGGCCACATTTAGACCCCCATACAATTTCTAAATAAGACTACAGCACTGGCACAGGGGGCTGCAAAGCACAGAGCACTCTAAAGTACATTTTGTTTGTTGATAAGGCCGTCAGCTATGATGACACAGCTACTTTTTATCCAATGTAAAATAATAATTCAGACAGTTCAAACTCACCTGAGACACCGTTGTCCGATGGTAAGGGGTCTGGGTTTACATGGTTGGATTTGTCCGCTCGACATTCCAACAAGAAGAATATACATACAATCCAGAAAGGCACCAATCTGCTGAGATCCATAGTGGGACAGCTGGTTTGGGATACGAGAGAGACAGATCATGTGAGCAAACCAACAATCCAACCCTGCATGTCAAGTCGTGTGTTAAAGTAATCCTGAGATGATATAAGGAAGAATGCAGACAACTGAAACACACTCTGAATAAGTCTACTTCCTCACTATATAGTAGGTGGAAAACAGCATGTCCAAAATTCAATCATACCACCCATATTCATACTATACAGAACATACTTCTTTAACGATGGCAAAGTAAGTTTCATTCAAACACAATAGTACATACTTTTGGACAGAGCATTAATGTCTTTAATTATGACACTTATTCTGCACATGCTGAAAGTAAAGGTAATAGATAAAAGACTATATTTTGAAGTATATGTTTGTTTGTTTTTTATGCTCAGTATTTTTCTTCTACTGTATGAACTTACAGTGCCTCTGAACTTAAAGTTTTCTATTTAAACTCAATAATAAATATTAAAAGTATTTAAAAGTAGTAATATATTGTGAAATATTAATAATGTGGGCACCACACCAGTTACACTATTTCTTTAAATGCATCATTTCTAACAGGTAAAAATTAAAGAATTATAACAATATAAAGGTAAAACCCACTCAGTAAGCAGAATATAAAAAGTGTTAAATCAATGTTAGTTATTTGAAGTAATTAAGATACAGTGGGTTAAACATTTGAACTCATGCTGTGCTGAAATTTACTTCCTGTAATTGACCTGAAAATTATTACTATTACTTTTTTTTTGCATTAATTTATTTAATTATTTATTCATGCTTTCAAAAACTTTTGACATTAAAATATTAGACGGAAAAATGACCCCCAGTAAAACACTGTTGAAAAACACAAACAGACAAACAAATAAATAAATGTGCAAAAACACCAAACAAGAAATGTTACAAACTGTTTTGTGTTTACAAAACGAATGCGACGGTTTTTTGTACGCATGACCTGTGATGAATGTTATCGAGTTACTCCCCTACTCACCTGCCAACTAGTTAACATTTCTAAGTGGAAACCATGTAACGTTAGTGTAACTATACTTACCATTTGAAAGGTTTACAGTCTTAAAGGTTTAGCTGTACCATATGAAGGGCACAGACTTTGCACATTAATAATCTTAATAATTAACACTGACATTAACCTACGTATCATATCTCCAGATATGGCTAAGGAGCAGTTCATAACTAGTAAGAGTTCCTTCACACGCATTTGCTTAACAATATCAGTCATAAACAGCTGATTCATAATCAACGACTCAGTATTATATTTGTTTTCATGCGGTTGAATGCGCAGCTGGCTTTGTAGCGACACGAGGCCACTGGTTTCCACCTTTCCCTCTTTCTAAACACCCAAATCCATCTCTAAACAGTCGTGTGATGTAAAACACAGCGAAAGCAAATGTTAAACGGTTTAAAATGAGCTGCGTTACCTCGGATCCTCGCGTAGACCGTCTCAGTGTTCGAGGTTCGTCTTCAGCTGCTCTCTCCTTCCATCAGACTCCATGGAGGCTTTGTACTGAAACACTCCTAAAACACACGAGCACACGGTTCTGTGCGGTTTCCCGTGCCGCCGATAAGAGAATACGGCAGGTGGACGTTGGTTCGCTCGTCCTCGGTCAGGGACGGAAGCATAGGAGGCCGAACGAGCTGTGCTTCCTCCTCGACTCACGCCGGGCTGGCAGTCTGCGGCGCGACGCATGCGCAGTCACACACTATGCCTAATATCGAACGGCCTCTGTTACAACCTTTATACAGTCTATGGTTACAACAAACACACACATGCTGCTTGTTATTTAATGGTGTCGACTTTAAATGCACTTACTTAGTTTTTATATTTAAGTAATGATATTTTCTAGTATGTTTATTAATGATTAGTGTGTTTATTATGTTTACCACAATTAAGGGTGTTTTATATTTTAAAAAATTATATAATTTGGCATTACTGTTTATAATATATAATATTATTATATAATATAACATTTAATATTAATCTACTGTTATTTTTTTAATATTTGCATGTACTTTATATTCCCCTTATAGTATTATACTTTTTATTAATATCATTTTAAAAATGCATATATGCTACAATGTAGTTTTTATGTTTAGTTAATGATTTTATAGTTAATTGATATCTCCTGACCCACTTGTGAACTTCACAAAAACCTTTTTGCAATTTTAGTTTTTCATTAGGTCAGTATTTAGTTTGTTTATTCTTTTACCACAATGAAGGGTGTGTTTTATGATAATCATATTAATAATAATTATTATAATATCTAATATAATTATATAATATTACATTCATTTTAATAATTATTATAAGGCTAATTTTTTATTTTATTTTTTTATCAAATATTTGCACATAGTACTTTATATTCCCTTATATTATTATACTTTTTATTCATATCATAATTTTTTCTTAATTTATGCACTTTTATCCAAAGTGACTTACATTACATTCAAAGTATAAATTTTATCAGAGGATGCATTCCTTAGGAATTCCTTAGGAAGTGGCCTTTTGACTGGTGAAAAAAAGAAAGTGCATTCACTGTTTGGTTGGCCACCCACATCTTTTTTTTGTGTGTTTTTTTTACTATTTTTTTTTTTTTTTACTAAACAGTTCATGTGAAGGAACTGCAGAGTGTGCTCGTGTCTGTGAAAAGATTACAGTGCCTCCGAGTGGCCTCGTGATGACACTGAAAAATGTTACTAACTGATGTTAACATTTTACAGTTTCAGTTTGAGGCATCCCGGACCCTTGGATCATGCATTTTGAAGGAATAGTTCACCCAAAAATGAAAATCTGATGAAAATGTGCTCACCTTCAGGCCATCAAAGATGAAGATGAGTTTGTTTCTTCATGGGAACAAATCCTTCAAGGCGTTTTAACTTTAAAACTATAGCCAAAATACCAGTCCATAATCCATAATAACGTTTCCTCCAGTGAAAAAGTCCATCCACTCTTGTCCTCTCACATGAAAATCCACCAACATATTTGTTTAGAACTGTTTGTGCTTGTAAACAGCTCCTTGATCTAGCATATTTCATTCCTGATTGATACAATATGACTTTGTCAGAGCAATATTGCAGATAGAGGACTTGCATATTATTTGGAAGCAATGATTTGAAGTTAAAAACATCATATTGATGGACTGTTTATTACAAACATACAGCTTTCTTCTTTATGAGATGTTAACTGATGGACTGGAGTCTTGTTGATTATTTGTGGATTATTGTGATGTTTTTATCAGCTGTTTGGACTTATTGGTGTGCACCTGCCCAACCTTCAGGACTTGTACAACTCCAGAGTGAAGAAACGGGCAGACAATATCATCACAGACCCCTCTCACCCCGGCCCCATCCTGTTTGCACTTCTCCCCTCTGGCAGACTCTATAGATCTCTGTGCACAAGAACATCTAGGCATAAAAAGTTTTTCCCCATGCCTTCTCCATCTTAAACAGCTAAAACAGAAATGATTATTACCTGTTTTATGTAATTCATTTATCCATTTCCTGCAATTGGCTGTCTTTCAAGTATTATGTAAATACACAAGCATATTTTATTTATACAACTGTACAGCAAATAATGCACAAATCTGTACCAGATTTTACCACATTATTATTATAAGATTTACTTATTTAATTATTCTTTTTGTTCTCATGTCATATATGTATGTATGTATGTATGTATACCAAGAGCACCTAAAAAACACAACAAATTCCTTGTGTGTTTGCACACACTTGGCAAATAAAGCTAATTCTGATTCTGATTCATTCTGATAGCACCCATTCACTGCAGAAGATCCATTGGTGAGCATGTGAATGATTGGATTGCCTGAGAATGAGTACATTTTTTAGAAAATGTATATACATTTTAGGCCATTAATGTATGGCCTATATCATCTTTAAACATCTCCACCAGCTTTTTGCCTTTTTGTTTTCACTGACTTCCTCTCAGCGCATTAGGCTGTGCTCACTTCCTCCTTCAGTCCCCTGTGTCACTGTGTTTAGGGAGTTTTATTCATACCACTATTGATAATTTCCTGGACGCTCTTTTGTATCATGCACGGTGAGTTTATCTCTTATTTGCATTTGATTCTCTGTCCCAAACTCTCCTTCCTATTAGCTTTTATTCTAGGTCAGATTTAATTCGCATCTCTGGTTTGATCATTTGTAAACTGATAAGAATGCATTGATGTCATTAGAGCAGTTACATTTTTTTTTTTTTTTTTTTATTTTATTCTGCTATAGTTAAATGGAGCTCTGTTGTGGTTTATATATCTGACCAAATAATAATAAAAGTTAATGTAATGGTATTTTTAATTTTATATGTATTATATAAAATAAAGAAAGAAAACCTTTACTTTTCTACTAAAAAATACAGTGCAAGTTACAGTATGTGAAGCCTACATAGTATTGGTAGCATTTGGATATACAAGAACACAGACAATATTGTATTTATTAGATAATAAATTGAAAAATATACAAGATCAGAGGGTTTGATGGAGAAAAGTTTCATAATCTGAAATATGTGAGATGCACATACATTGATTTGATGACTCTGGCGAGTCTGACTCACTTTGTAGTTTATTCGGACAGCCTAGAGACAGAAAGAAACTGTCAGTAAAATAACCAACCAATGTGCAATTCAGAAAATATCCTTGTGAATATCTAAAACTGCTATTAACAAAAAAAAAAAAAAAAAAAAAAAGAAAAAAAATATATATATATATATATATATATATATATATATATATATATATATATATATATATATATATATATATATTTTTTTTTTTTTTTTTTTTTTTTTTTTTTGACATGCCTATTAATTATAAAACATGCATTCCTACTACTGGAATTTGCAGTGTACTCCTTTTGATTGGAGCTTAAGATTTTTTACACAAATACTTTCCTGCACAATATGAATCATACAGTAAGTGAATGGACTGTTTGCGGTTCTTGACCCCTAAAACAATGCAGCTTCAAGTTCTAGTTTCTTTGAAAAATAAAAAAGGAACTGGTCTTTTTGTCAGCAAAGTCATGTCAGACCCTAAACCTATAAATACTGTACTGAAGTCACATTTCAAACTCAGATGTGCATAACTAGGCCTTCAACAGATGTAAAAAGAATCGACAGCCTCTTCATTTGATTTTTCTATGATGAGGAGAATGAACAATAATATGTTCTAATAAATATTGCAAGATTATTACATTATTGCATCGTTTCAGATGTTAACAGACACCCATGTGAGATGAATTACTTCCCTTCCAGCTCTGTGCAACTGTTCTTCTCAGAAAGATATAAATAAAGGTCACTGACAACACTAATGCTTTGTGGGCGTTAAAGGCGGTCATTTTTAGCTTAAATGCATGTGATAATCTGACATAAATATGACTTACTCAACCATAATGGACTTCTAGCATGAATATGTTAATTTATTTTGTTAAATCAGTATTGGAAGGACTGTTTTTTGTCTAATATTAAAGATTCAAGATTGATATATTCAGTATTTTGCATGTTGTTTCAAAAAGATACCTGTTTAAAATAACTGTTTTCTATTTTAATAAATTTTAAAATGTAATTTAGTGATGCAAAGCTAAATTTTCAGCATCATCCGGTCTTCAATATCACATCATCCTTCAGAAATCATTCTAATATGCCGATTTGCTGCTCAAGAAAACATTACTTTTTTATTAGCAAATGTTGAAAAAAGTGTGTTCTGCTTCATATTTTTGTAGAAACTGATACACTACCGTTCAAAAGATATTAAAAGATAAGAAATTTACACTTTTACTGAGCAACAACACATTAAATTGATCAAAAGTGGCAAAAGACATTTATAATATTAAAATAATAATAATAATAATTCAATTTGAAATAAATCTTTATATTCATCAAAGAATCCAGGAAAAAAGTATCACAGTTTCCACACACACACACACACACACACACACACACACACACACAAAAAAAAAAAATTCTTTAAAAAAATCTTAAATATTAAGCAGCAAAAGCTGTTTTCAATATTGATAACGATAAGAAGCATTATTAAATATAGCTGCAAGCAGCAATTGCGGGGCCAAGCACTCCAGCGGCAAGTTGAGGAGCTAAGCATGGCATGGAGCATCAGATCAAATGCAACAATGAGCAATAAAAGCAATTTTAGGATGATTGTAATTGAAATGGCTGAAAAATCATAAATACAACCTCTAGTAGCATGATATATTGATATACTTATGATATACTTGATATATGATATACTTATCAAGTGTGACCAATAGGTGGCGCTGTTATCAAATCGATGTGGTGTGTTCTGTGTGAGTTGACAATGACACACACAAAGTTTGGTGTCAATGTACCAAAGCATTGCAGAGATACAGCTACAAGTGCCATTTTGGCATCATGCTTCAAATTTGTTGCTGTGGTATGCGAAAACGGTTTTGTCTATCAACACAAAATCCAGAACTTTTTGTCAGCACAGTCTGAAGATGATCTTGACTTGATTTTGGTGAAAATCCAACCAACGGTTGATGAGGAGTTCTAAAAAGTAGGTTTTCAACATAAATCAAAATGGCGGACAGGAAGTTCAGCTTACTCTGGCATATTTGGTATCTATGTTGTCGGCATAAGCCACTGGATATTTTGAGACCAGTTTCATTCCAATAGGCTAATGCAATAAAAAGTTATTAGCATTTTTATAAATGTAATTATTAATGATTAATGAATGGTTTATTACTGTTGACCAATAGGTGGCGCTGTTACCAAATTGATGTGGCATGGTCAGTGTGAGGTGACAATGAAACATACAAAGTTTGGTGCAAATACGTCAAAGCTTTGCAGAGATATAGCCTCAGAATCATTTTGGCACCGTGCCTAAAATTTGTTACGGTGCTGTACGAAACCGGTTTTGTCAATCGACAAGAAATGCATAACTTTTTATCAGCACAGTCTGAAGATGATCTTGACTTGATTTTGGTGAAAATCGGACCAACAGTTGAGGAGGAGTTAGAAAAAGTAGGATTTTAACATAAATCAAAATGGCGGACAGGTAGTTCAGATTTCCTACTAAAAAATTGATATGTCTGTTGTCGGCATGACCCAAGGAATATTTTGAGACCAGTTTCATTACAATAGCCTAATGCAATCAAAAGTTATTAGCGATTTTGGAAATTTCATAATTAAAGGTTAATGAATGATTTATTACTCTTTGCCAATAGGTGGCGCTGTTACCAAATTGATGTGCCGTGGTTAGTGTGAGGTGACAATGGCACATACAAAGTTTGGTTTAAATATGTCAAACATTTGCAGAGATACAGCCCTCAGATGCAGTTTGGCATCTTTCTAGCAAATTCGTTCATGCGCTAAACGAAAACCATTTCGTGTATCAACACGAAATCCATAGCTTTTTGCCAGCTTTGTCTGAAGATGACCCGAGCCAAATTTGGTGAAAATCGGACCAACGATCTAGGAGGAGTTTCAAAAAGTAGGTTGTCAACATGAATCAAAATGGTGGACAGGAAGTTCAGCAAATATTGATAAAATTGGTATCAGTGTTCTCGAAAATTGGTATCAGTGTTCTCATCATGATCCAAGGAATCTATCAACATCAGTCGGATTACAATAGGTTAATGTAAGCAAAAGTTATTAGCATTTTTCTAAATTTCATCATAACTTTTGACCACAAGGTGTCGCTGCCCCCCAAATTTTTGAGTACCATGAGGGTATGGCGCTGAAGATTTTTGTAATTAGTTTCGTAAAGATACGCTAATGCATTCGTAAAATACAGCGTTTTAGAAAATAATTCAAAATTGCTGATGCCCAAAATGGCTGACATTGGAAAATTGGGTTTCAATTTAATTCGGCATGATGCACCGAATCTAACGAGACCAGTTATGTGAATTTTGGCCAAAGCATTCAGAAGTTATGAGCAAAAATATGCATTTTTCATATCTTCTGACCACTAGGGGGCACAGCGCCGAAACACTGCAGGTAGTCCCAGGGAATGGTTGTTATAAGACCCACCAAGATTGGTCTCAATAGGCCAAACCGTTGCGGAGATATAGCCTCACGTTCACGTTTGCGTGCTTTTCGTAGAATTTGTTCACGTGCTATTCGGAAACAATATGAATAATCAACTTTAATTCCATAAATTTTTGCCAGCGTGGTCTAAGGATGATCTGGTTCAATTTTCGTAACAATCGGTTCAACGGCCTCGGATGAGTTCGAAAAAGTAGTTTATACAAACAATTGAAAATAGCGAAAAAAACTAAACCTTACGATTTTTTAATTTTGGTGTCTTTTCGACTCGGCATGAGCCAAGGAATCAAAGGAAAAATTTTAAAGAATTTTAATTTTGTGGTTTACGGTTCAAAAGTTATTAGCATAAAGAAATTGAAACTTTGGACAAGTGGTGGCGCTAGACAGTTGGAGTTAGAGACTCCAAATTTGCTATGGTTAATGTTGACACTGTCCTCTATCAGTGTCCCAAATTTTTCACAACTTTCCCACAAGTGGTTCTATGGGCTGCCACCTTCGGTGCTTGGCCCTAATAATGGAACACTAGTAATAACTGATCATATTTTAGCAGCAAAATGATCTGGGGGATATTTTGCAATATTACTGTTGTACTATATTTTTTATCCAATAAATGTAGCCTTGGTGAGCAGACTTCTTTAAAATATGTAATTATTCCAAACTTTTATAGTGTATCTAGAATTTAGTTTCTGCTTAATATCTCATGTACTGCATGTAAGTCACAGAACAACATTTGGTCCTTGTGTATCTTTCAGTTATTGAAAGTTGAAGGAAGAACAACAATGCAGAACATCAAGTGTGTTGTGGTTGGAGATGGTGCCGTTGGGAAGACCTGCCTCCTGATTTCCTTCACCACCAACGCCTTTCCTAAAGAATACGTCCCCACGGTTTTTGACAACTACAGCGCACAGCTCGCTGTAAACTCTAAAGTCGTCAGTCTGAACCTGTGGGACACTGCGGGACAGGAGGAGTACGACCGTCTACGGACCCTCTCCTACCCACAGACCAATGTCTTCATCATCTGTTTCTCCATCGCCAGCCCCTCATCCTATGAGAACGTCAAGCTAAAGTGGTACCCCGAGGTGTCAGAACACTGTCCTAATGTGCCCATCCTGCTTGTGGGAACTAAAAAGGATCTGAGGGATGATCCAGAGGTGCTGAAGAAGCTCAAAAAGAAACCTGTCTGTGGTGTCCCAGCAGCAGGGGGTGGCACTGGCCCGACAAATCCAGGCCAGCAAGTACATGGAGTGTTCAGCGCTCAACCAGGATGGGGTGAAGGAAGTGTTTACAGAAGCTGTTCACGCTTTCCTCAACCCCAAATCACGATCCCCCAAGAAATCATGTGTAATACTTTAAATGGGATAGGACCTGAACATATGTATTTTTATATGGGGTATTTGTTTTATCACATGTACAAATAAATGGAAATCTTTTAAATAAAATCTTAAAAAGTATAAAAGTTTTTACATTATATAACAAAAAATCATACCAAGTGGTATTTATTTCAAAGAGAAATTAAATATATAATTTTTTTAAAGAATATTAATATAAATAATGTTAGGTTTCAAATAATCAAAAATAGAAATACACTATAAATGTTTCAAATAATTAATTGGTTTGAGTAGGCCATACTTAAACAAGATCACACAAATTAACTTTTATAAGCGCTTGGAACTTTCTCTCTCTTTTTTTTTTTTTTTTTTTGGAGGGGGGGGGGGGGGGGGGGGGGGGGGTCACAAAACTGACACAACAAAGGCATCTGAGTTTTTTCATTGTTTCGAATTTAATGAACTTGTTTTTGTTTGTTTTTAATTCTGAGGAACTTTTACAAAAACTGGGAGACTGGGCTGGGGATTTCTATTTCCCAGCATGCTTTGTCATGGCACTCAAAAGGGCACTACTAAAATGTTGAGATTACATGATCATTTTTAGTGATAATCAAAATGTATGAGTTACAGTAGTTTACTCAAATATTTCAAGTTACGAGCAATTAGCATGCATGAGTACAAAATAACAATCTGACAGTTCTTCTTAAACTTTAACTTAAAATTTTGAAGTAACTGATTATCTTATATTATGTTTACAATTGACGTGATGAGCACAGTGACAAATATTTTCGAAGTTGTAACTAAAATAAAGATGTGTGGGGTACATTTTTCGAGAAAATCCTATTTCATTTTTTTCTACTTGAACATTTCTACTTGAAAATTTGTTACTTGCAGTTTCTTTGTAATTATTTGTGAAATTATCTAGCAATTTCAGGTTCTGGCTCTGAGAAAAGCTCTAGCATAATTTTTAATTTTAATTTTAATGTCACATGAACTGTTTTACCGATGTCCTTGCTACGTTTCTGTGTCTGGGAACATTTCAGTTGCATTGCTGTCTATGGAGGGTCAGATAGCCCTCAGATTCCATCAAAAATATCTTAATTTGTGTTCCGAAGATGAACGAAGGTCTTACGGGATTTGAATGACATGAGGGTGAGCAATTAATGACAGAATTTTCATTTTGGGGTGAACTAACCCTTTAAGTTTCAAATCACTGAGTCCTATTTGTGAATGCTCCCGACTATTAAATTGTGTTTTTCTTTGTTACTCAAAGGTAAATATAACCAACAAATGTAAGCAAAGCTGTCACTGATTCAAACTACAGTATATTAAACTATGAGTTTAATTCATGATATTCCAAATAATCTGCAGATATAAAGCATGAATAAAAGAGTCTGACTTTGCATGTAAAGCAAAGCCTGTTTTCACTATGATGTTCAGTGGCATATTTAATCTCACTGCAGCAAATAGTATTAAAAATCATGTACTGTTGAACACAAGAAAGAAATTCTGTGCCACTTCTGTGTGAATAAGTTTCACACAACTACTGTCACAGTATTATAGGTTTTCTATAAAATGCTGACTTTGTACTTTTCTGCACACGTTAATAAAAAGGAGGAACCGTTTATGCAAATCTGTGCTTTACACACTTACCTCACGATTACAAAACATGAAACTCATTAGTTTCAGGTTCAGTTTTTTGGGGGGAGATGAGTTTTTGGCTGCTTATGAAGCAATTTTCATGCTTTCATGTACTTTCTTTTGTATTGATTTTCAAGTCTCTTGTTAGTGAGAGCAGAAGAAATGAGAAACATTCAGTTCCCTCCTCAAATCCTCAGCTATTTCTGGCACAGTTTGCAGCAGTCTTGGTTTTGTTGTATGTCTGGAGTCACAAGAGAACAGAACAACAGAATTAGTCGCTTTTTAGCTGGAAAATAAAATAAAATAAAATGAATCTCAGGGTTGTGAATAAAAAATAAAAACTAGCTCTTAGAAAAGCTCTAGAAAAATAAATATTACGGTGAGTGAGACATTGAACCAGATCTGATCTCATCCGTCTCATCTCACAGAGTTGCATGGTGTTGCATTTGCCTCAGTGTGATTTGAAAGTAAATGAAGTAGACTAACATGAGACTGCTGCAGTTGTATGATGAGGCAAACACTGCTGTTCATTCACTTAAATCCTGACCACAAGCCAGAGAATTTGACAGTGAAATCAGTGTTATGGCCTCTGGCAAACCCTAAAACAACACGCTTTGTCTTTCGTTTGGACCTTGCTGGCTTTCATTATGTTTTAACATTTGCTTTCTCATTAATTTAATTATACAAATATGAGCTCCAGTTTGCAAACCTATTTACAAATACAGTTCTATTTCTTTGATCATGTAAAATATATATAAATTATGTGTGAATACTGCCAGCCTGTGGACAAAGATTGAAAGCACCTCATTTAAACTTGCTAAACATGAGCTGTTGGTTTTATTCAGGCCTTTCCCTAACAGTATTTGCAATCAAAATAATGTGGAAATTGGTGAATTTCTGTGAGGTCAGCTTATGTTCATCAATTTTTGTATGACAATTGCATTAAATATATTATTAATCTATTGCCAGGGTTTTGAAGCTTTATCTATTTATTTATTTATTTATTTGCCAAATAATGACACTTTTGTCTTCTTAAGAGCATTTTGACAGCAAAAATATGTCATAGTACAATTTTGCATCACTTATTTTTCAGTTTGTTTCTGTGAAGCTGCTTTTAAAACACAAGTTTGTATTATAATAACATAGCTATAAAAAAGATCCATAAAAAAAAAAAAAATAGATGGACGGACATAATATTACTAGTAATATATAGTCAAATATATGTTTTGTTAATTATTATTTTTTTTAATCAATATGTACTATTTTAACATTTATGAACTGCCTTTTTATGAATAAATAATATTAATAATAAGAAATAAATGTGAACTCAATGGCAGCAAAAACATAAATACTATGTCAAATAGATAGAGTGAGGCACAGAGGCTGGAATTACACACATGCTCTGTTTGGAGGGATTAAAAGGTTTAGTGTCTCTGTGTTTTATTGACTTTTTTCAATATAGCAGCTGTCCTCTGGAGTTGAGAGACTAGATCTTCAATGAATCGAACATCTATTCACTTGTCATTTAATTCCCCATAGCAGAGCTTCAATAAACTGAACTGCGAGATGACTGCCAAGAATGTGCAATATTTTGCCTTTTTTACCTTCTGCTTGATGTTTGTGCCAGGTAATGCTTTCTTCTTTATTACATATCAATGTGGCACTGTGCTGTTATTAGTTTCTGTTCACAATTGTTTGATTTTTAGACCGTAATAGGTCTTAAACCTTCTTTACATTCTAAGCATATTCATTTTAAACAGTCTAATTAGTCAAAAGTATAACAAACTGTAAAAAGTGGCATTGAAGTGAAAGTGCATTATTTGCCATTTATGCAATGATTTCCATCTATATATCTATTTCTGAGTATTGACATCACATTGTCAGTCCCAACATGATAATCCTTTCTGTAAATCTCTTTTAAAGCTTTACTGACATGACAAAGCAGTACATCTGGCAAAGTCTAGACCCGTGTCTATATCACTCAATTTCAGATAGATAGTTTTCAGTACCTATTTAAATAATAATTTTCCTCTTATGCACTGCACTGGGGTACCCTGTATAGTGAGACACTATGTTCTGTATGTTGTCACAAAGTGTCAGTGTGTTTCATGAACTGTATCTATCTATTATATATATATATATATATATATATATATATATATATATATATATATATATATATAATATAGATAGATAGATATATGTATATTATGGACAATAACAGTGGGAATATTCAATATTGGTATACTGACCAGCTGCTTAATGGTAGATATACTCAATCTCTTGTGTTGTATAGCTTCAAATGGGTAATCTAGCACAAAATCTCATCCCTCCACTCCTCCCGATTAAGCCATCTGTCATGTGGACGTGTGTTATCCATCATACATGTGCTGTCATGTGGACATGTTTTTATCCATCACACATGTGCTGTCATGTGGCTCTAATTGACAGGTTGCTCTGATCTATTGCTGTTCAGTAATAGAAAACCACATAATTAAAACTAAAATATTTAATAAAACTGAAAAGTTATGATTTGGTTTACCATAGGATGAATCTTGCCTTGTCTTTGCTTTGTTATATTCCAACATTTGTAAGTCATCATCTGTTAAATGAATAAATGCAAATAACTCGCCACTCACATTAAGACTAATTTTAAATGTTTTTTTTTTTGTTTTTTTTTAAGAAGTCTCTTATGTTCATCAAGGGGCTGCATTTATTTTATAAAAAAAAAAATACAGTAAAATCATTAATCTTGTGAAAAAATATTACAAGTTAGAAGAACTGTTTTATATTTAAATACACATTAAAAATAATTTATTCCTGTGATATAAAAAGCTGAATTTTCAGCATCATTACTCCAGTCTTCATTGTCACATGATAATGTAATGATTTGCTGCTCAAGAAACATTTATTATGATTATCAGCGTTAGAAACAACCGTGCTGATTTGCAACTTATTTTTGTTTTATTTATTTACTGATTTGAATTGATGAATAAAAGTTCCAAAAGGTTTTAATTTGAAAAGAAAAAAACCATTGTTTTTTAAAAAAATATAAATGTTTTTACTGTCCCTTTCGACAGATTTGCATCCTTGCTGAATAAAAGTTATTTCGCTTCACCATCACAGGAAACAAAATTTTCAATTTTAAAAATATTCAAACAAGAAAAGAGTTTGTTTCTTTTTTTCATTTTTTTCCCAGTTTGCTGGGGGGCCAATGGGATCTATGCCCAGAAACTGCTCAATGATTTATTTAGAAACTACACAAGTGCGCTGAGGCCAGTGGAGGACACAGAAGACATTCTGAACGTCACACTACAGATCACCCTCTCCCCAAATCATTGACATGGTATCTCCCACAGGATACACAAAACCACAGCCTACCAGAAAATGAGCTCCAATGAGGACACTGTAGAGAAACATGTTGTTGTTCTGTTGGATAACAAACACAGATAGATGTGCAAGCAACGCAAATACTGTGTTATAAGTTAGGAAAAGTCAGTAAGGAAAGAAATAGTGTCTAAAAAAAATGCATTTTACATGATTTTTTTTTTGGAGTATGGTTGGATAAAAAAAAGGTTTGTTATATCTTGTGAAAAAATGCAATAATAATAATAAAAAAAAAGTTTAATAGCCATTTGGACGAGTTAAGGAGGCTAACTAGTTTAGTGTTGAAGTGAAGATTTTTTGAATGTCGTTAATGATGCCTGCCATTCAAATGAATCTTTCTGTAAACTGGCCCAAACAAAAAAAGCTTTATTTGAATTTATTTGCTTGTATATTAAAACCATGCACCTAAAAGATGTTTTATTTTCTCTCTAAGGCAAGCAGTATAAATTGCTGAGTCTGTGTACCCTTCTGTTTACAGGACGACGTAACCAGATTCTGACGGCGTATTAGATCCGTCAAGTCTGGATTGATAAATATCTCACCTTGAATAAGGATAACTATGACGGGCTTGATACCCTCCGTATACCTGGTAGTTATGTATGGAGACCTGATATAGTCCTATATAACAGGTCAGGGACTGGTATTGAGATTGCCTTTTTTTTTGCTTGCTCTTTCTTTCTTTTTTTCCCCTCATGGAGGCACAAACTTAACACTTAAAGCATTTATGATGAATGTTCAGAGACAACATATGCAACTGTTTTTAAGGCTCTAAGTAATATTGTTAGGCAATTAATTTATTTCAAATTGAAAAAATAAATAAATAAATAAAATAAAATGATAAAACATCAAATGGAGCGATATTTAAGTATAATTCTATAGCTGCCCCTGCACTGAATATGGAGGATATTGTACACTCTTATTCGAATATATTAGTCAATATTGTATTAGTCCTGGCCTCAAACAGACTACCACTCTATCATTTGAATAAATTTGTCCATGTTAGTATTTTATTGTGGCATCTATTTCAATTAAATCCAATGAACGACAAGAACAGAATAGTTTTTGTCATGTCAGTTAATAGTTAACTCAAAAATAAAAATACTGTCAATATTTACTCACTAACAAATCCAAATTTAAGTATTTTTTCACTGAATTGTTGACTGCTATGACCAGATCAGAAAGTCATTAAGTTAGATTCAATTAGACAAATGAATGAATAAACCATTCAGACCAGTTCGGTGATTTGAATCAAATGAATCTTTAAGCAAATGTTAATCTAGATTTCTTTCTCAAACCACTTTCTTTGCCATTTTAGTGGAACCTAATGACTCTACAGTGGCTATAAAAACAAAACAAAACAAAAACCACACAATCCTGTTAAAACAGCAGCTTTTTGAGGGTGTAAAATGTTAGATGTTGTGCTTTGGGGGAAAATAATAACTGTGGGTGTTCATGAAATATCTGAAGATGAAGGCCTGCATCTTTTCAGCACAATAATGACCTCAAACAGGAGAAGAAGGTTTTAAAATGGACCAGTTCCAATTCCAGAATTAAATTTAATTGAAAAAACCTGTGAAATGACTTGAAGAGGACTGTATACAAAAGATCCCCCTGAAATATGATCAATCTGCTAATCTTTTGTAAGGAAGAGTGGAAAATATTGATTAATCAAGATGGGCTAAGTTGATAGAACTCTTAATCAAAATACTGAATGCTTTAGTTTAGAGACATGTACACTTGTTCTACCAGGTTAAATTTCTATTCTTCTTTTTTATTTGTTTGTTACTTGAATTTTGAATCTTTTTTACTTGGATTGATTAGATGATGCTTACAAAGCTGGAATTTTAACAGGGGTGTGGACTTTTTATGGCCACTGTAAAATGACCCTAATTTCTCTACCGTTTACTGTAGAATATTCTATGTCTTGTAGCGCTGATGATCACTTCACCAGCACCATGGACACTAACGTCGTGGTCCGTCATGATGGCCAGATCATGTGGGATGCTCCAGCCATCACTAAAAGCTCCTGTAAAGTTGACGTCTCGTTTTTCCCCTTTGACGCCCAGCAGTGTCGTCTGACCTATGGGTCATGGACCTACAACGGCAACCAGCTTGACATTCTGAACGCCATGGAGAGCGCAGATCTCGCAGACTTGGTGGACAACGTGGAATGGGAGGTGCTGGGAATGCCGGCCGAGAGGAATGTCATTCTGTACGACTGCTGTGCAGACCCTTATCCGGACGTGACGTACACTCTGAAACTGAAGAGAAGGGCCTCGTTTTATGTGTTCAACTTGCTCATTCCCTGTGTGATGATCTCTTTCTTGGCTCCGCTGGGCTTCTATCTACCTGCAGACTCTGGAGAGAAGGTGTCACTGGGGGTCACTGTGATGGTAGCACTCACCGTGTTTCAGCTGTTGGTAGCCGAGATCATGCCTCCCTCAGAGAATGTACCTTTATAGGTGAATCATAACTGCTGAAAAACATATACAGTAGATATGATTAAAGTTTGTGTAAATACAAAGCGTTAATATAAAGTTCAGCCTTAAAGCAAAAACTATATAGCATAAATAGTGAGCATATGCATTTTTTTTTTGTTTTTTTTTTTTTTTTTTTTTTTTTTTTTTATATTAAGCTAAATATTTTCGTTTTTGTTTTGCTCTTATGTAGATCCGAAATCCGAAAAATAGTCCACCACCGCTCCCTACACCCCTCATTCACTATTCCCCACATTAGGCCACTAATACCCCTAGTTCACTGGAAGGAGCGAGTAAATACTGAATGAGTAAATAAACATGAGTGAGTGAATTTGGACACTGAGTGCACTGGAAAGCATATGTATTCAGCTGTGGGTGCCGTCTTCTGGTGAGACACCAATTTTTCTTTTTTTTTTATTCGGCACGTGACTTTCACAGTGATTATCTGTACGATCAAAAACTGAAAGTGTAATTAAGTTCTATTTTTCGGGGTTATCAGGAGAAAATACACCAAAACGCGTATACGCGTTAATCGACTCCGAGGGTTAAACTAGCCTTTGAGCATACATCAGTTGTACACTCGTTATTGCTGTGACATTGTGGGAGTACTAATGACTCTGATTCAGTTATTTTTAATAAATTAAAATCATACAGCTTACATAGTGCAGCTATCTGTGTGATACTGACTGGTTGTTCATATGGCAAAGTTTAAAGGTTCACGTTATGTCAGTTGCTATTTTGTTATAAAATATTAAATACATAACCACATTTCTGGTTAGTTAATACCGAATGGAATAGTATTGGCTTCTAACAAAAAGACTCTAAAAAGTCTTTGTAAACATACCATTTGGCACAATTAATTTTTTAAACCATCTCACTATTTGCCAATGGGATTTATGTTTTCTTGACTATTGTAACTACTAAAATAGCTGAGCCTACATATAATGCAACATTAACGTGATAAAGGGGAAGTTTTGGCCTAATGGTTAGAGAGTTGTAAACCCAAAGGTTGCGAATTTAAATCTCGGTTTTCTAGCAGTGATTGTAAGTGGGGGGAGTGAATGACTACTACGCTCTATTCCACCTTCAATACCACGACTGAGGTGCCCTTAAGCAAGGCACTGAACCCTTAGTATGCAGTTTGGGAAATCCATGAGAAATGGAACATCACAACTTAGCCACCATACTTAGTGTCACTCACTCACTTTTAAAATCGCATAAATGTGTGTCAAAATTTAATATAATCTTTTATTGGCAATATCATTGAGTCAAAAGGTTTCTGAACTTTCTCTTATGTTTTTACAAGGAAAGTATTACATAGCCACAATGACCATGATCACTGCATCCACTGCCCTCACCATCTTTATTATGAAACATACATCACTGTGGCCTGAGGCCAGACCCGTTCCCAGGCCTGGTTGCAAGAAATCATCCTGCAGTATCTGGGCCCGGACATTTGATGGTCTATTGAAGTTGTGTGAGAACTTGTATGACCTCCACAGCCTAGAGAGTACTCTAGACCCTTGTAACTCAACTAAACTGCCTGTAATCCAACTGCAACTTGAACAGAGCCAAGGCTGGGACAGATTGACTATTGTAGCTTCAAATTTGAAGAGAAGACTCAGGATTGCCATGGATCCAATAGCTCCCAGGTGACACAGAAGACCTGTCTCATGGAGTGTACTGAATGTCCAGGCACTGATGCTCACTGGGAAACCACACCCAACTGTCACCTATGGCATTGTGGAAGGAGGGCGTGTTCCTGAGCTATGGATTGCGCGTGCTGGTGGAGTGCGATAGAGCAGGGGGAAAGCCACATTGGATACGGAAGATGGAGAGGATGGAATACAGAGATGCATGAATGGTGGGCGCTTCATTAGAAGTGCGAGTGCATAGTGTGAGGCAGCCGCATATCATGAGGTGAATATTGAATATGTCGCATATTACTGTTACCTTTCGCTTGAGCAGTCTGAGCTTAAAAGCGAGATAGCATCCGGAGCGTTGGAAAAAGGTCAGCATAGGGTTGTCTGATTCCGATTCTTCAGGGTGTAGGTGGTGTTTCATTATGGTATGCTTACATGAGACACTGCTCTAGAATGGGGACAAAGCAATGACATGCAAATAAAAGATCGAGGCTGAAATGTTACGATCTAACATGATTATATAAAAGGATGCCAGAGGCCACCAACACACAACAACCACAAAAGAAAAATAAAAATACAGTGGCAATAGTCATCAAACACAAGATTACAGATTATTTTACAATAATTACATATCAGCTTAGCTATTACCTTAATCCTCACTTACAGTAAAAAGGTATTGAGGACAAAAATTGGTACAAAAAAATTAGTTATTATCGTTACACTTATTTTTCTAGTTATGCTAGAGAAAAGATGACTCGGAGTGGACACGAGGGACAAGTACCACATATGAGAGGTCAATATGCAAAAAATCCGTGTAGGCATATAATTATCAGCGGTATGAGACCCAATTAGAAAAAGGCATTCCCAGAAATAAGACAGTTTAATATTATCATTGAACTTATCCAATAAAACATATTTAGAATAGCATGCCAGTTTTGACTGATAAACTGGATTTTTATTTTTTTTGCTGTAGTTTACAAACATAATTTGGAAGTAAGATGTATGCCTATTAGTAAAGCTAAGCACAATCCAGGCCTCTCCTCGGATCAAAATGCCTGAACACACAGAAGCATTAGAGAAGGCCATCCTGAGGACGCTGTGTGTGGGTTCTTTGTTGGTTTGTATGGATTTTTTCTACATGTTTCCCGGAGCTTTATTCATCTTGATTTCTCCTTATGCACTCACAGACTGGAACTATGTCATTAACACAAGCAGTGTGGATCTCTTTTTGGTCTGTGCACATCAAATATAGGGCCTCCTCTGCAAGAGTTAATACAGTCTAAGTCATCTTTGTCAAAGAGGAGAGGATTCTTAATCACAACTAATTTATTTCTTTGTTGTCATTTCGTGTTTCGAGCTCTTTAAAAAAAAAAAAAGAAACTATATCTGATTTTTTTTTCTGGCTAATGATACATTAGTATAAAATTATGGCAATTTTGTTTCTATATACTATGCTGTTTGAGTTGCATATTAAACGTTGCCATTTGTCACGACCACTCACCAACATTGTGTGTGCAAGTCCATAAAATGAGGGAAGTTCTCCAACAGAGGATCGGATGCATCGTGTACATCTCGATGAGCTGCTTTTGCTAGTTACTTGAAAAATTAAAGCTTCTGAGACCAATGTGAATGGTTTGACTGAAAGCCGTTCATGTCAAATATTAAAAAAAAATTGTTGAAAAGACGTGAAACTTAATCATTTGATTTAAGGAATACATTTTTGGTGTAGATACTGCCTTGGTTTTTGATGATTCTGAAGATTGTGTCAAATATGATGTTAAGTCACTGCCTTGTCACAGATCCAAAACCGTATTCTTTGCACCTTCTGAATGGTTTCGTCTGGTTTAGATGTCATTTTAAAGGAAATGTGAGACACAGTTTGTGAATGAATTCCAAGTCTTTAAATTGAATCCTTTCTGTGTTTGTAGAGGGCGGTTAGTAGGACTAATGTGAATTTTAGACCACTTCCGCTGTAACTGCACAGTCACAAGCTGCACATGTATGACGCTGGTAAGAACATGGAAAATGTATAGGTTTTACATTTGATAACCATAGATGAGTTAATTATATTTAGGTTTTTATATCAGGTAAAAGATTAAGTATGAACTGTGTTGCAGAATGTGAATGGATGTAAAATAAATGTTGGTTTATTGACATTCCTGAGAGAGACGCTTTTATGTAAAATAAAGATTTTTAAATGCATATACTTTACAATAAATTGTAGTTAATTATCCATTTTTTCTTTGTGTCGTTGAGGTTCATTTACTCCCCGTTTTAAATAGTTTAATGAAAAGGACCAGTACATGTTAAATTTTGATGCCGATGACCAGAATCATGACGGTGAAGCAGTGGAGCGGAGCTTCACTGCGTTCCACAGACAAATTTAGTGAGACGGATCGAGTGGTTCCGTTTCAAGCAGCGTCTGGTGCACCTGTACCAATACCTGCATCTAGTGGTCTTGGCCACTTTGAGAGTGTGTGTCATCATGATCAGGAAGTAGTAAGTTGCAGACAGAGAAGTGTCCCAGGTCTGAAAAATGGGCAAAGCGTGCGTGCCTCTAAAAGGGGCGTCATTCAGCATAGCGATTTAAATTTTCCTTCTCTTTGGAGTGTTACAAGCTCTTCGCGATGCATAAAAGAAGATTAGGGTGTTAGAAGTTGGACATAATAGAGGCTGATCAGTGCTGTCGAAGATCCAGAAGTATTGTATAGTTGCTCTTAAAGAAGTTAAGCGATCAACCACACCCCCCTAAAATGGCCTTGCCGCTCTATACACGCGGTTACCCATCCACTCACTGGGACTGGGTTGTGGAAGATTTCCATAGCACCGCCCAAATGTTCATGCAAAGAAATATGTTGGCGTACCGCTTTGTATATCTTTTGCCGCCACTGCCATGTAATGAGTCGCTGCTCCGTGTGTTGCGTGTGAAAGCGAAACTACTTGGTTTGGCTTCCAAAAGAGGACCACAAATAGGAAATTCAGTGGTTAAGTTGTATTCAAACACTGTTCCAGAACAGTTAACCAAAGATCCGAGGAGTGCTGCGCAATTTCTGGGAGGATGAGGATGTTCCTAAAATAGTAGCGCAAAGCATTCGGTGGCACAAATGGCTGTTTCTATAAAGTTGGGCAGTTCAATTTTGCAAGGACAGTGTGGGTTTCTGACTACAGCTGTGTTAAGTTAAATTTTTTTTAATCTTAAATTAATTGTAATGATGATTCAAACGTGAGGTTTGGAGCAGTAGAGTATGGCTTGTTGTTAGTTGTTTCTCCGATCACAAATGCAGACATGGTTTTATGTTTATGCAATGCAACACGTAAGATGACAGTTTAAGACATGGTTTTATGTTTATGCAATGCACTACAAATGCAAACAAATGCCTCATTTGTAATGTGTTTTATTGGTTTTGTCTTGTCTAATGATGTCCGGATTGCGAACGAATCTATTTAAACCGGATTTTCTTAGTGAACCGGTCGAACCAGTTAACTAAATCGAACTGAATCATTTGAAACGGTTCGCGTCTCCAGTAAACACTAATCCACAAATTACTTAAATTATTCAGTTTATAATCGTGCCTTACACTACCTCTGACGTGAAATAAACCAATATACAGAGTTATTCAGTTACTCCTTACAGTACATTGGCTGAACTGCTAAAAGAGAACCGATGATGGGATGTGCACAACCAGAGCAGCTGGACTGAGTCTCGTGCTGCTGGCCTGGGAGACAGCATAGTATGTTAAGGGGCGTAACATTTCTTAACACGCTTGAGGCATTTGGCCAATCACAATGCACTGAATAGCTGGCCAATCAGAGCACACCTCGCTTTTCAGAGTGATGAGCCTTGCAAAAATCGACGGCGTTTCAGAAAGGGGGGGCATAGAGGAGAAACTATAATGTACATTATATGGAAAAATAATGTGTTTTTTTTAAAACCTTTAACTGCACAAACACATTGCATTACACCAAATTCACAAAATAATTTTCTTTTTAGCAGCATCATATGGACCCCTGTAACACACACTAAATCCAAACGTGCCCTGAAATCAAGATGTTGAGGAAAACTTTGCAGTGCAAATAAATGAAATTAGATATTACATATAATTAATATAATTAAGTGTTGAACATTTAATTGGTGCAGAGATGATATATGTATTTTATAAAATGTTTACAAACTGCCTTTTTATCATTTATTTGAAAGCAACACAATTTAAACTGTCATAGGGACTCCTGAACAGAAATTAAGACATGTATTTTAAAGTGAAAAGTGACGTGACATACAGCCAATAATGGTGACCCATACTCAGAATTTGTGCTCTGCATTTAAAACCATCCAAAGTGCACACACACAGCAGTGAACACACACACACACACACACCCCCGGAGCAGGTAGGCAGCCATTTTATGCTGCGGCGCCGGGGAAGCAGTTTGGGTGTTCGGTGCCTTGCTTAAGGGCACCTCAGCCGTGGTATTGAGACTCAACCCACAACCTTAGGACTAGGAGTCAAACTCTTTAAACACTAGGCCACAACTTCCCCTAGTGCAAGAATAAAATGTACAAAATGTGTAAATAAAGCTCAGTAAAAACTTTACTTCATTTTTAAACAACACTATGTTGTAAGTATTTTCTCACAACGATAAACACAGTCTCAAAACTACACACCAACTTGTGCAAACTTCAAACTTTCCAGTTCAAAATCAAATAGTTTAGTCAAAAACATTTTACTCATTTGTCAGACTCAAACTTTGGCCTCAGATGAAACACAACAAACTGTCAGATACCACAGACTGTTTTCCTGCCTAGAAGGAAACTCTAGTGAGATCAATTCAAAACAGTTACAGAAACCTCCTTTTGGGAAAAAGGAATCCTTTTGCTAGTCTATGTCTGTTGACAGTATGCGGCATAACATAGAAAGGGTGCAGATACCAGTAAAATTCAGCAATAAACTTTAAGTAGGAAGTTTACTTTCAAATGCCCTACTGTAAAGAGATCTTACAGTCGATGGAAAGCACAAACGTAAAAAGCATTAGAAAAGAAAAGAAAACTTGGGCCCAGTTTTTCAACCCCTTCACACAATTAGCACAACAACACCTCAGAGGAATTGGCAAAAATGGAACATTTTTGTCAAAAAACTTATACAATGTATTATAAAAATTCTTATTTTGTTGTCCTATAAACAAACACATTCTGTTTGAATCAGTAAACCACTCTGGTGCTCAACGCTAAAACACTTTTAGCATTTACACAGAGAAAGTGTAAAACTAAATTCACCAACACCACATTGGCAGCATAAAAATATTGTCCAAAAAAAAATTTATTTATTTTCATTGTACTCAGGTTCAGGTCAATAGCCCGAACATTTCAACAAATCATTTATAGTAAAAACATTTTCCAGTTTTCAGATACAGTAGTTACTGAACATACCATGCGTGTACTTTAAGCTTACCAGTAATACTTGTAACATAAAATTACTTATCCCAGTTCAGAAAACGAATAATAACAAAAAAAAAATAAATAAAAAAAATAACATCTCTCCGCCCTTGCTGGATCTTGGCCAAAGGGGACCTTGTCAACATTCACAGGCTATATTTCAGATATGCAAGGCAACGTGGGAAGAATCGAACTTTTGGAGTGACAAATCCCACCCGTTGTATGGATGCGGCTTCAATATGATCACATGCTTCGTTCCATAACTTGAATGAGGGCCATCTGGCCATAGGGCTTGGAAGAATTCGTAAACCTGCCACCGCCCATGCTGAGACGAAATCCTCGATGGGTTAGGAAGGGGGGAGTATGATGGAAGGTATTGAACTGTTCAAAATTGTCGGGTGTTGATGAAACCAGTTTTGCGACCAAGCAGACTGATGGAAAGATAATTGTCCCAGATGAAAATGTATTGCATCTGGTCTCTTTGGTTTGCTGTTGTAATAATATTGTGTAATCTTTCTGAAAATGTAAGAATGAGGTCAGTGTTGTACAAGGACCCTAACTTGGCATGGCGGCATACCTGTCAACATTTGATACCGAAATCCGGGATACCCAGGGGACCTGGGCGGTTTGGGGGGTGGTTGGGGGGCGGACTTGACAGATTGGGAGTTGGGTTTGGGGCGGTCAGAGGCAAGTTAAATACACATAAGTAAATACATAATACATAATTATTAATAAGAATTATTGTGATAATAATGAGACTTATTCATTTTTCTTTTTTCTTTATCTTTGTTATAACAAATTTTATGTTACATAAAAGGAAACAATGTGTTGCATGTGGAACATGTAACAAGAAATTGCATGTACTTGAAGTGTACATGTTAAATGTTAAATACATGAGGTAAAGTAGGCTACTTCATGTATTTAACATGAAGGCGTTTCCTAGTGTTTCTTACATCCAGAATTATGATTATAAGTAGCAGATTTAGATAAAGTGTGTTTCTTACATCCAGAATTATGATTATAAGTAGCAGATTTAGATAAAGTCGGGATTTATTGTGCTGTGTTACGCCATTTTTCCCCACCGTGTCCGATACTGGAAATCAGTGCTACATACTTTGCAAAAAAGCATGAGGAATTGTCGATGCTGCTCGTGATAAGAAATTAAATTCCTCTGACCAGGTGTTGTTATATTTGCAGCTATATTAAGTTTTTTTCGGCCGTAAGCACCACCTGAGCTTTCTAATGCCATTTTTAGTGACCGCTTGATTCAAATTCCCTCGCCTACCCTGCGCAGATATCAACTGCGCAACAGAGCTGTAGGTTGCCAGGTTGAGGTCACAAATGGGTTCAAAATTGTATGATGTATCTATTGTGTGAGAAGGATGCGTTTCATACAAGATCTGGCAACTGGACAACCTTGAAATAATTTATTGATGTGATTATTCATAATAACTTGAGGTAGGGCCATACAAATTACGGAGAGTTTCCCGAGAAATAACAAAACGGAGTTGGGCTGGGAGATGTGTGAATACGTGAGACTCCCCGGAAAAACGGAGTGTTGGACAGGTATGCATGGAGCAAGGAGGACCACATATCTCTGTGCTATAGCAGCACAAAGGTAATGGCACCCCCACGCTGCCCTGTACATTGACACAATAGCCCTGTGGCCAATGATGTTTCTTCCCCTTCTTCTCACTGTTGTCAGGTTAAATCCAGCCTCATCAATGTATATAAATTCAATTTTGCGGAACTCTCTCTGAAGTACAGCGCAAAATATCACATTGTGTAGAGGGGAGGTCTGCTATATAGTAAAATTACATGTACAGTAAAAAGGTTAAGTGTGTGCAGTGCACAATACTATTAGAGTCAGTGAACAAAAACATACCCACACATATTCACTACTCTAAGGACTTTCACCCTGTCTGAATTTCTTTCAAATGGCACACATTATATACAGTTGTTTCATCAGAACTTGATGTTTTTAAGGATACAGGCTATTGCTGACAGAGAGACCTGTTGGACATTATTGGAAAATAGGGGCGGCTGGGACAATATGGGTTTGAATTTCTTTAAGTCTGCTGATTGCATAATTTGCCAAAACTAGATTTATGATCTCCCTCAAGCTGCTCCTGTGTGAATATGGGGCCCCTCCCTCCTTGGTGTTCTCGACATTCAATCCAGTGTTGGCCAAACAAAATACATGTAGCTTACTGTAAAACGGAATATGAATAGATATCAAAACTGTTGATATAGTACATGCAGTAGGCTATAAATTTTCTGTTGACAGAAGATAAGGTTCACCTGTGCTCTTTGATGAAAACCGTCTGAACTGATGCCACTGCGAAAATTCCGTTATAGGTTAGGCTGTACTCAGCTAGCCCCTACTGTTAATCCCTCGGTTTATTACATGGTCCACAATTGTAGCAATCTTAATTTTGTTACACAGATTTGGCTTGCCGCCTTCTTTGTGCATGTCCTACCCCTCCTCTAGGTCTTCCTCTCCCCTCTCCCTCTCCCCTCTCCTTTCCTCTTCCTCTACCTTGTTCTCTTCGGATTCCCCTTCTAATCCGCACTTTCCCACTTCCTCTGACACCGTCCATGTTTATTGAAGACAGGTGAACTTACCTGTTGCCTTCTTAAAGCGCTTAAACCTGATTGGTGTGTCTACAATTAAGCACCAGTGTGTCATGTTCGTGGGTGTGTTCATTTGAAAGCGAACAGCTTGAAAATGAACAGCACTACTTAAAAAGCACTAGAAGAGAAAAGTTCAGACCAAACAACTGAATATATGGTAAACACACGTTGGAACATACTGTCAGTTACTGTAAATAAATAAATAAACTAAATTCATTCAGCATCCTCTGCCAAAATTGCATTATAGTATTGGTAGTATCCTTACAGTATTTGTTATAGCAGTTTCTTAGTCTTCTAACAAAAGACTTCTCTGCCTCCCCATAGACAGTCATCTCTCAGTTCTGCAAAAATACAGTACATGTAAGGACTACTTGGCTACAAATCAGTACAACAGTGATGAGTTTGAGGGTGTACAACATGTGCTACAGTATTTACTGTACATAGAATAATGAAAGTTCTCTCATCTGAAGTACTGCTGCCATAAACAGAACTGTAATTATATTTTATGTGTATTGTGTAAGTAACATCGAAACCCTGTAGATGAGCCTGTAGGCCAACATTGGTCATGGTCAGTCCATGCAGAAGAACATGGTCAACTATAGTGCTTTGTATTTCATCAGTAACAAATGACCTTTGACCTCATCCCTTTGTTTTGCTTTTGACGGAAGGGCACCTCCAGGAGTGGAGCCTGCGCTTCATTTGACTCAGCTCGGGAAACCTCACCTGGCCCGGACACTGCACCACTGTATTCTTAGGGGCGCCTTGCGTTTTGTGTTTTTCCTGCCTGTCTGTTTGTGAATCTACTTCCATCATGCTGTATTTTCTATTAGTGTCTACCTGGTTCAGCTGTGTTCTGTTTCCTGTTTTATCCTTGTGCTGCGTGGAGATGAGTGTTCTGAGTAGTAGCAGCGCGACGCCTTCTTATCACACAGACACAGAAGAGCTTTTACTGCTCATGCTCTGCCTCAGATTTGTCAAATGGCGCTTACGCTGATTTGAGAGTATACAGAGGAGAGGGAATTGTTGAATAAAGCCATTATTTTTGGCTTTCTTTGTGTACAAAAAGTATTCGTCACTTCATAACGTTACGTGGAATCACTGATGGCAGATGCACAAATTCTGAGGATGATTTAAGTATAGTAAGTATATTGTTGCATGTTTATTTGCATTAGCGCAAAAATAACTAAAATAATAGGAGCAATACCATAGATCTGGAACTTCTCTTAAGTCTGTCTAAATATCATTTAGTAATTGCAATGTCTTCTGATGGTCTATATCCTTCCTTGAAGGTGTTGCTAGAAACTGATAATGCAACATACAGAAATTACTAATTACATATTTATATATCTTTGCTTTCTGGTATTGCTGGAGTGACACTTCATAAACTCTCTATTTTCTGTTGATTGATGTACAGGTAAATTTTACTAAAACATAGCACAAAAACAGTGTAGTCAGCATACGACTAAGCCTGAATGACTCACAATTATAAAATAACGTAAAGTATCAATATAGATCATAAAATGCACAGATTATCAGCGTCGGAGTGGTAAGAAGTGGATTTGTATTCTCACCCTGAATGTTTGCGAGGCAAATGTGGATCACATAATTCAGGAAACACAGTTTCCACAAATCTCTTCACATGATTGCGATGTTCTCTTTTATTCTGGACGCCGGCAAAGGCAGTGACTGTAACATCGAACCCACAACCTTAGGGTTAGGAGTCAAACTCTCTAACCATTAGGCCTCGACTTCCCCAATTATTTTGGGTTAGTTTTAGTACTGTCCCATCATCAAACTGATTAAAATAATGTTTGAATAAAATAAAATAGACATAAACGAAAAATCATAAGATTTGGCAACATGTCATGTTGGACTAATTTAAACACTTTTTTTTTCATTTCTAAAAAAAAAAAATAATTCATGAAAGAATTAAATTTTAGGGGCTCAAGGCAGGAATCGACACAAAGAAGTGGAGCAGAAAAAAATATCAATATAGAGATAAAAATCACAAGTTTAGGACTGAATATTTTCCTGTGTTTATATAGTATTTTGAAATAGCCTTTTTAGAACATCTTAACTGGCAACACTGACACAGTGGAACGTTTTTGCTTGAGTTAACTGCTTATTTAAATTTGACTTGATTTTCTTTAAAATAAATGTAGGCTTCTGTTATGTTGTTTTAATTTCAGTTACATTACTGCTTGCTTTTAATTCACCAAAATTGCTTGAGTTAACTGCTTATTTAAATTTGACCTACGACTATAATCTAGCATTAATAAAAATAAATAATTAGGTTAAAATGTCATCTTCCACTGTATGCACAAAATTGAAATGAAACATGGATATGCTAGTTAGACTAGCTAGCTAGCTAGCTGGTTAACTTCTACAAAGCTACAAAATGTTGCCTTTGTTGTCTATACTATTTTAGGCATTTCATATTGCTCATATTTCTCTTTGTTGTAATAAATACTTGTCACTGTGGAAGTATAGTTGCGGGAGTAGGCCTAGTCATGTGTGGTCTCTTTAATAGGCTATTTTTAACAGATTCACTCATAAAATACCTACAAGGCGCTTCAACATCTCCATTTATTTATTATCACAATTTATTTACTACTTATCAGTATATATGTTATGTTATTTTATGTTATGTTATGAAAATCTGAATTTCTGATTTTTTTTTTTTTTTTAGTGGGGTGGGGTTGAATCGAAAATCTCGCCTAGGGCACCAACAGAGCCTGGGCCGGCCCTGCATATCACCCTGAGATTCTTACCTTCTGTCATCAGTTTTGCTACTGAATGTTCACACATGGATAAATGTGTGCTGTTTGAGTTTTTTGGTGCTTGAGTTAATTATATTGTGTGCTTGTGTTTTCTGAATGAGAACATGGTTAAACCTGTGAAAAATGATGGCCTTTGTGTTTTGTATTTTTGGTAAAGGTTCTTGTGCCTCTCTCATCTCCCGGCCAAGGGATGCTTTCTTTTTATCCTGCTATCCTGCCTTACATGCTATATTATGCTATGCTTAGCTGGATTTTTAAAGACAAACCCCCCCAGCTGCATGCTGAAAAAACTCATTTAAAGACATTTTTAAAGAAGTGAAGTACTGCAGAGGAAGGATGCATTTTATACATTGTACTTGTGTGCTTTTGCAGTTTGCAGAAATAAAGCTACTGAGAACATTGTGAAGGGATTGACTTGAGAAAACGGTAAGAAGCTCTCTCTTTAGTGCCATATCCATATGTTCTATAGCAGCCAATGTATAGTTTGTTTAGAAATGCTAAATGCTAATGTAATTTTATTTTATTTTTTCTGTGCAGATTTGTGGAACACATTTAAAATGCAGATCATCTCAACTTGTACAATCCTCTTATTTGGATATTAAATATAAGCAGTACAGGTATACATCTGCATTGTGATGTTTTAATTTTTTTTATTTAACCCCAGGCCATTTATTCAATATGTTAAAAAAGTAGATTATTAAAAAATGCTTAAAAAAGTGTTGTTTTTATTAAAGGCTGGCGTAAACAAATGACTGGAAATATCACCTTTCATCTACTCAGGCACGCAGTTGCAGTGATTATGTGTGGTGCCTCATTTCCTATGTACCCCCTTCATTTATCTAGATGAAGCAAAAACCTAGTAATGTTCTTAGGAATGAGTGTAATAAAAAGGTAAATGTGGTGGAAAATATTCAACTTACAGATATGTGATTGTGAAGAAAAAGGTGAATGGGACTAAAGAAAAGAAACAGTAAATCAGGGCGGTTAAAATGCTTGAACCTGTTCTGACCAAAAAACAACTGCAGCATAGTTCTTAACTGAAGTGATAAAAAGAATATATGCTCAGACTGGAGGAGTCTGGTCGAAACACATATAACCTCGCAGTAGAATCACCATCAGGTAGCAACACTTATGTTTGGCAATGTTAAAGCAGGTCCTGCGTTTTTGTGTGAGTCTGATGTTCTCTTTCTGATTATCTGTTGTATTCCAGAGCTCACCTGCATACTTCTGCTGTTATAATGATTTCATAATGTCAATTTCTTGAAGGTACAATATACGAATTTATTTGTATGATGGTCTGTACTCAAAAAGAATAACTCAGTTATTTAGACTGTGTTAAATGTTGGCAATGTATAACTTTGTTGTGTGCCTCTATTTATAGATGAGCCTAAGAAATGGAGTTCTCTTCTCAGAAAGAAGGACGAATCGACATGTTCAGCTCTACTTGCCTGAATCTCCTCCTGAAATAACATGGTGGATCAGGAGCAAGAGAAGGAAAGCATCACGGATCTAAAAAGGATAACATCATTCTGTCCAACTCAAAAAGCCTTTACCTCTCAATGTTGCTGACCTTAACTCCCAGCCTCTGACCTGCACAATGCCACTGTAACATGTGAAGTGAGCTACGAGGAAGCAAAAACTCTATCGAGTACAAGTAGGACCCTTTCCGAAGTCATGTGTGTGTGAGTACAAACTACTACTACTAGACCATTACTAAACTAGCAAAATTTCAGAAATACACAAAATAAATGTTCCAGGGTTTTAGAAAGGCCTGCATCTTCTATCTCTTGTAAGATTTTCTGTAGAGTCATTCTCTGGGATATGCAAAAAGTAGAATTAAACGAAAAGTTACAATTTTCTTGTGCTACCACATACAATGTAGTGTCCAAAAACAATGAACATCTTAACAATAAAATGAAAATGTGTACATGTGTCATGCAGTTGTTGAAATAGTGAATGCTACACACACACATCTTTGCAGGGGCAGGCCTAAAGGCTAAACATGTGTGTTTACCTGATGCTAATATCAAATTCATTGCATGCTAGGTGATATAAATAAACGTGAAAATGAACAGTCCTGGAAGTGCAAAACATGACCACGGAATGACACCCACAACACAACTACAGGTAATCAACGAGACTTCACATACTGCAGACACTGGTGTTGTTTATCTTCAGTGCGATTATGATTTAGCCAATAGGAGACATTTTCCTTGTCAGACATCTTTGCAGGTTCTTGAACAGCATTGCTTTCAACCAATCATATCATAGCTTGTAGGTTTAGGGACATGGTTCTGTTTCGGCCCAGCGGCTGGGCATTGTTCGAGGACATAGAACACAAGTTGCCTAATCAGGCTATCCCTTTTTTTTTTGGTTTAAGCACAATTTAGGGTTAGATATTGGCTTAAATGGTTGTTTCCAAGACAAAAGAGTTGAGGACAACATGTGTCCTACTTGGACAAATCTGATGCTCCATCTTTCTGAACAACAATTATTTTCTATATACTTTTTATGAGATATTGCTAACAATTCTGTGTCGCAGAATTTCCGGGAGTATAAAGATTTCTTTAAGAATCTGACCGTCTCAGCGATACTCACATTTGTGGTGTGAGGAATGGTGTGTTTCGCGGCTCATCTTCGCAATGGTTTTTGTGTTTGTTGGGTGTCCTTGCCACAGGTGAGTATCATTTTACTTCCTCCTTCTCCTAAATAGTGCCTAAAACTTCGTCACCACACCATGTTTGCCCTTATAATTTAGAGAGTTTAAAATGTTTGGCTTCATGTCTCATCAGCTTGAAAATCCCTTTGTTTTCTTAACAGAGGCTGGCATGCAATTATAACTGGGGGCGAATCCGGACACTGAAGTCAATTTGGAGGTAAAACAGAGTCAAAAGCATTACTGATATGAATACAGGAACCAATAGGTGTATAATGAGTATAATGTTCACATTTTGTAAAGTTTAACTATCGTTTTTAATTTCTTACACTCTCATCACGGAAGCATCTTGCGCTGTTTGGCATCAAGAATGTCACTACTCTGGAGGATTGCATTGCTTTAATCCATCTTTTTATGAAACACTAAATTGCATCATTGTTTTACTCAACCTACCATTCGGCAGACAACGTTTGATTTTTTTTTTTTGTTTCTCAAAAGCCATTTGCCAATAAAATAGTTTGATATAACTTTATATTTTATGAGCCATGTCCGCACAAAAGATTTAACAATCAATGATGGGGCTCACAATTATGTATATGCGATCAATTTAAAGTAAAAGCATATGTAGATGGCCTTAAAACAAAATATTTCAAAATTACACTTGACAGGGCTTCTCTAATGGCGTCTCCGCCATAAGTACCTGTCAAAAGAAGAAAGATATATTTTGTATGTATCAGATGGAGTTCAGACAGGCGTAGCTCAGACCTGGAACCAATGAGCAAACACCTCTTCATGGACAGCTTAATGGAGGAACCCAAAACTACGGCTGAACCGACAGACAGGGCAGAAGGTAAACTGAAGCCAGTCAGGGATGGAAAACCGAAGCCTGGAGAGGTCAACTACGCCCTGGCATCGACTACTCTCCCTTCTAAAGGACCGCCGCGCCTGAGGAGCAAGAGACGGAACCTACAGACACAGACTACACGCTGAGATCAAGAGGGACAGGAGAGGAGATGGGAAGGAAAGGGAAGTCCTTCCAGGATGGAGATGACCAAGCCTGAAAACACCCCAGCCAGATGGATGGAGAGGAGGAACTTTATTCCAACTCACAGGAGCTGAAAAGTTAAGGAACTACAGTCTTAACTCACACCCAACAAAATTACAATTTTAAGATAATGTTTATATATTAAGTTCAGTTGCTTAAGAAGTATAGAATGTATTATTTTTGAGCTTTTATGTGTCTAACTTAATAGTTTTGCATAAAAATTTCATTAGATATTCCCAACATCTGGTTATTGTTTTAAATGTGTGAAAATATTAATTTCCCATTTTCTTTTCAGTTGTTTGTTTTTTTTTTTTTTTTTTTTTTTGGTCTGTGTTTTTGTGGTATAAGGTTTCTAATATGCTTTAAAAGTTCGGCCTTCCTGCAACCGCTGCAAATATTTTTATGTAAACTAAATAAAGTTTCAGATAGTTACCTTCCTCGCTTCATTGCCTTTATTGGTACAAAAGTCGTGCAGATTCATAATGAATTCACGCAGTTAAATTGTTTACGTGTTGTACAGAGTTATTATTTGTCAACATACGAGTGATATGGCTAGTTGAACGATTGGGTGAGCAATCAATGATAGTATTTCCATGCTTCTTTCGAACAAGCACGTCAGCTAGGGAAGTGAAATCTGTTTTTTGGTTTGCAACTGAGGGCAAGTCACGTATGGGGTGATACGGGGTCATGGGTTCACAGAGTGCCAACATGGCTCGCTTGTAAACAGGGGATGTAATCCCAAACCTGAATGACGGAGAAAGAGGTGATTAGCACGTCGACAAGGCAAGATAACTAACTGTGAAGGACACAAGCGACAACAAACAGGGACCCGCATGGAATAAAGGTCAGGCAAACAGGTCAAAAATATATAAGGATAAGAGAGCATATGTAGATCAATAAGGCAATGCAGTGCCAGGAACTCACAACTTTTAACGAGGTCAACAGGCGCTGTTCAGGTAGACATTGTTTGTTCCGGGGCTTACTCCATTTGGGGTTGCATGTTGGGTCTAACGCTGAGAAAGTATTCACATCTTGATTTGATGTAAAGAGGAAATGGTGTAGTTTTTGAATATTAAAGAGATTCTCGAAATCTGTAATCATCACACCAGCTCATTGGCTCCCTGAGTTGCCGTGTGAGTGAGCGAGAGGAGGCCATTAAGAGGGACAGGATTGAATGGTCCAACACACGATGAGGCAGGCGAATGCGCTAAATACCGGTGAAGATGTCATGGCTTTGGTGGGTCTTGGGCATAGTTGTTTGATAGGTTCAGCCGCATTTGGTGTCGTAGTCCAGCCAACACTGGCGGTCAGTCCTGATCGTGAACGAGGTATGTGGGGTTTGAGAAGTGAGGTACACGGCGAAAACGCATCTTCAAGGAGCTGTTATTTATAATACTTGTACTCAAATTATTGGCATACTTCTACTATATATTAACTAAGTGGAGGTTCAGGTTTGGTGGACTTTTGATGGAAAGAAATGTTAGTTTGTAACTATCTTCACTTTAGTTTGCTTATATTTTAGTAGCATTATGCTTGACATGGCTGCTTTTGAAAGTCAAAATTATTTCGTTGCTCTAAACCTGGATTTTGCCTGCAAACATGTAATGTTTAAATGCAAACATTATGACCGGATAAACATTGTCTACTTGTAGAGTTACTAAGATTTGTATTGTCAGTAAATAACTTAATTTATGTCAAATAAATTGTTGTTCTTGATGTTAAATGTGAAAAACTTAAATAAAATAGTAAATTAATTTTTAATTATTGTAAAACAAATCAACTAAAAAATGAATTTAGTACTTTATTCATTATTTCAAAAAAAAAAAAAAAAAAAAACCTACAATAAAAAAAAAAAAAAGGGAGCGTAAGATTTTAAATGTTTTTGCAAAAAAGTGGTTTAGTCTCTCATATTTATTATATCAAAAATTACAGTATAAAAAGACTGTAACTATTCTTACAATTTCAAATTTACTCTTTTTCTATATTGACGGTGGATAGTTTTAAAATGTGCATGTATTGCTGAGTGACTAAAGGCGGAGGTTTCAGCAGCCTGGAGTCCAGGGGTCTTACTGGACAGAATCACCATACTCTTCATAAATCATTATGAATATCTGATTGCTGCTCAAAGAAACATTGGTTGTGTATTACAATGTGAAACGTTTTTGTGCAGGAGACCTTGAATAGTTTCTTTGGTAGAACAGTGATACATTGTTGTGCATATCATGATTTTTGTGAAGTGTGGAAATTCAAAAGAACAGCATTGTATGTGAAAGTAACACTTTTGGTACTTGCATAGCGAATGTTCTTTATTGTGCACTATGTTGATAAATTGGTGACTGCATCTTTGCTAAATAAACGTGTATAACATCTTACAGACTGGTCCGAATGATCTGCCACGGACATCACCCGCAACTCGGTGCTTGCAAGCACGGTATGCGTGTTCCTTTGCATTTGTAGATAAGTTATCCCCCTACAAGACATAGGCTGGGATGTAATTTGAGGAATAGCTTAACCTTACTTTAAAACACTAAAGGAGTCCATGGTGGATGAAACGGAACAACGTTTCGGATATAGAGAGATTCATGGGAGGAACATGCTTATCAGCAGAATCAACATTGCGATCATTGAGAACAGAAATGCAGAAAAAGAAGCCACTTTATAAACTCACTTCGAGGACTGAGCCAAGAAGATGAAACGCAGCCGTGCCCATCATCCGCTGCCCAGAATCTAGTCGTATTCCGAATCCAAAGCATCCTGACTTTACGCTGGGATCTGCCATCCATCTCTAGCAATGCTTCTTTTGAGGCTGAGGATTATGTCGAACTTTCAAAGGGATTATGAGATACAACTCCATCATTATCACATTCACAGAGGAAGCCTAGTGTTAACAGTGCCTGGTGGTGTGGAGGGAAGTGAAGGTCACTGCAGAAAGAGACAGTTTACTTCATCTTACTATCATCTATGAAGGATACTGAGAAAACATTGGAGGTGAAAGAAGACAGCAAGCTTAGAAGTGCTCAAGGCAGAGAGAGTGTTCCTCTGCCAAGGTGTTTCTGGTACAACCTTCAGCTTTGGAGAAGCTGGACTTTCTGAAGTTTTTAGAAGTCATGCGAGGTGACCTTCCAGAGATCAGATCGCATGCTCTTCTTCTAGCACTTCCTACATTCTCCAGTTCCTTGGTCACTCAGAAGAAAGATGCCTTTAAGGCACTGGTGTGGGCCGTTGCCTCATTATCCGGTGGCATTTCTGCCATTCCCGTACCTTTGGTGGCCTCCATGGTGGACGCTACGGTGGCCATACGGATTCTGAACAAGGCTCAGATCTCACTTTGCCTGGATGACGAGTCTCTGCAGCGGCTGGCGAGGCAGCGGGGTCTCGACCCAGCCAGGCTGAAGGCCCTGCGGACCTGTGCTCTCTCTGTGGAGGTCAGCAAGAGTGAAGTTAAAAGACGACTCGCGGAAGCCGAGAAAGACACCAGCACTGCAACCACCAGACTTGTGGAACTAGCCATGCCGAGACACGCCAGATCCGTTAGCCGATCTTTCACCGTTATGCTGCAGGCACTCAACACTGCTATTGATGATATGGGTTCTGATGCTGAAAAGGTGGTTGCTATGGTAACAGGAGAGGGACAGTAGATTGAGCAGTATCAATACACATACTTACATCATGCCCTGTACATTCAACTTGGTCTGATACCTAAATGGGCTATAGCTATAGCATTTAAACTATAAGCAATATATTAATTTAAAAAAGAATAACACTCTTCATTTTCATCATTTAGTTGATTAATATGCCTTATAATATTAGATTTCAGTGCAGTTCATTTTTAATAGTTTACTATTATAAATGCCCATCAGAGATGCAAATTCATGACCCCCAGTTTTTTTAAATATCAGTTTCAAATGTGGATTTTCAGTCAGTTTTAGCATGAAGATATAGGGAAAATCTCACCATAGAATGTTTTTTTTTTATTTTCTTTTAAGGCCACATTCACATTATTATTATTATATTATTATATTATTATTATTAGTATCAGAGATAGCTTAAAATACGCATAAAATGTTCTGTAGTAATATACTATTATACTGTCAATAAAATCCCCCATCAGATCTAAAATGACATTATGTTTGTTTCAAAGAGTCTATTTTTGTCTAAAGGTCCAAGTTTTGCATCTCTGGAATGTGTAAAAAGTCTGTATAAGTTGTTTACCATGAAGAATGTTGTTTAGACTTAGGCAATGGTTATCACTTCTGCTATTTAAAAAATATATAGATAGAATTGTGTTTGTTCTGTTTCCTTTTTCTTTTTCTGTTTCAATGTCCCTTACATGGTCATAACCACATTACCTGGACTTTTATGTAGGCTTTAATTTCCTTCTTACACTGCACTGCTTTTTACAAAGCAGGCAGAGTTCAATGCCATTGCACACAAACCGCTTACATCTGAATTACAGTAAGCATACAGGAAAAAGAAAGACAGGCCACAATACATTGGATTAGTTCTTTTGGTTTTTAGCCACCAACCACTAAACATCCAAAAGGCAGATTTAACAAAATACTATTATACTGTGCAATAAAAATCCCCCATCAGATCTACAAATGACATATTTTGGTTTCAAAAAGTCTATTTTTGTCTATAGGTCACAAGTTTGCATCTCTGTATATGTGTAAAAAGTCTGTATAGAGTTGATTTACCATGAGAATGTTGTTTAGACTTAAGGGCAATGGTACACTTCTGCTATTTAAAAATATATATATAAATTGTGATTTGTTCTGTTTCCTTTTCTTGTTCTGTTTCAATGTCTTACATGGTCATAACCACATGTAACTGGACTGTATTTAGCCTTTAATTTCATTCTTACACTGCACAGCTTTTTACAAAGCAGGCATAAGTTCAATTCCACGTGCAACATCAAACCGCTTACATCTAAATTACAGTAAGCATACAGGAAAAAGAAAGACACAGGCCACAATACATTGGATTATTTCTTTTGGTTTTAGCCACAAACCACTAACACATCCAAAAGGCCAGATTTAACAATGCTTTAGTTCTAGCAAGAAACAGTCATTTTCTGAGCCTTATCATCACAATACTGATTTGAATCTACACTGAATATTGAATATGAAATGCCCCACAAAGTCAAAAGTGCATAGGCTACCATGAGTGAAGTATTTCAGCAAAAGTTGTGCAACCTCTGTGTAACTTATCATCATAAGAATAAATTAGCTATAATCTGTTTAACTTGCAGTCAGAATGCAGGTGCAAAGAATGTCAAATAAAAAGGCGAGGGGACTCCTATTTAAACCATTTTGTTTTTCTTCTATTTTTGTGGCCTTTTCTAGCAATATAAATCTTTGCTATCACTTCTTAACAATTCAACAAATCCTTGCTGAATAAAAGTTTTAATTTCTTAAAAAAAAGAATAAAAATTTACTGACTCCAAACTTTTGAACTGTAGTGTATGTTGTTAGAAAAGATTTCTATTTTAAATAAATGCTCTTCTTTTTTACTTTTCATTCATCGAAGAATCCTGAAAAAAAAAAAA
>NW_024879252.1:263556-263888 GCF_018340385.1 Cyprinus carpio | reverse complement strand
CGTGAATGATGCAATATCAGCATTTGAGCACTGAGGTGCTAATTCACTATATAAGAATTGAGAACTGTGCTTCTTGACCGTTGTTATTTACTGCGGTCAAGCCAGCCGCGCTTTGAAAATACACGGTCAAGAACTACCGCACTTTTTTTTGGCATGCGCGTGTAATCATGCACTTACGGNAGCACTGATAATCAGCATATCAGAATTATTTCTGAAGGTACATGTGACACTGAAGACTGGAGTAATGATGCTGGAAATTCAGCTTTGTGTCACAGGAATAAATTAGATTTTAATGTATATTAAAATAGAAAAACGTTATTTTACATCATAAT
>NW_024879252.1:259020-262791 GCF_018340385.1 Cyprinus carpio | reverse complement strand
CATGATCTCGGGGATGCAGTGAGCTTCGTAAGCCGCAGGGCCCCGGCACCCCCCCCCCCTTTCCCCCATGCTAATTCACATATAAGAATTGAGAGAACTGTGGTTCTTGACCGTTCTTATTTACTGCGGGTTCACAAGCCAGCCGCGCTTTGTTCGAAACTACACGGTCAAGAACTACCGCACACACATTTGTTTGGCATGCGCGTGTACTAATGCACTTCGGTAACGGGTGCTGAAAGCAGTCAAAAGCCGTAAAAGAAGCTGCAATTGCAACTGTGTCCATTTTCCAACACTCATAAAACGGTACTTGATCGGTTAGCATTATTTCCAATCATATGTATTCAGATTGAGCTGGAAATCACTGTATTCATTTTCAAGGCATTGTACTGTTATAGTTTTGGAGAAAAGTAAAAGCAAAATCACCAAAAAATCAAAACTCCTTGTGCACTTTGTTGTTTTCAGTATATTTAAACACTCATAAAAAATGTTCCTTTATAGGTTAGCTCATTCTTTCGATGGATATGTATTCAGAGTGAGCCTGACTAACGCTGTATTAATTTGCAAGGCATTTTACTGTACAGTTTTGGAGAAAACTAAAAGCAAAATCACCCAAAACAAATTTATGCATCCTAGCAATTGCACTGTGTCCCATTTTCCAACACTCAAATAAGTGTTTCTTTATAGGTTAGCCCATTCTGTCAATGGATATGTATTCAGGGTGACCCTGACTATCACTGTATTCATTTTCAAGGCATTTTACTATATACTTTTGGAGAAAACTGAAAGCAAATTCACCCAAAACAACAAAATTCATCCTAGCACTTGCACTGTCCTATATTCCAGCACTCATAAAAAGTGTTCCTTTATAGGTTAGCTCATTCTTTCAATTCTTATGTATTCAGAGTGACACAGATTATCACTTAAAAAAATGTCAAATATTTTTACTGTATAATTTTGGAGAAAATTAAAGGCAAATTCACAATTCCCAAGTGTCTAAGTGAATAAACACTTCTACATCATGTCCCATTTTCAATCCTTCATAAAAATACCCCAAGCATCTGACTGCATAAGCATTTTTACACTATGTCCTATTTTCAAACACTCATAAAAATCTTTCCTTTGTAGGTTTGCTCGTTCTTTCAATTGATTCCTGTTCACAGTCACCCTGACTATTATTACTGTATTAATTCAAATAATAATAAGTAATTAAGAGCACAAAAAGAAGTCAGGAAAGTTCTATTTGATGACATTTAAAATAAGACCTGGCTAAACTAATTTAGCTCTTGCATCCTGTCAAATGCCCTAATTTGAAACATATAAACACATAGTAAGTATTATATAACAAACATTATTTGCTATTATTAATATTAGTCTATTATTGTTTCAGTGTGAACTGTAGAAAACAGTCATGTTCATGATTTGATAGAAAAAATTGTTGAGGTTTCCTTTCCTTTATTTTTATTTGTTGTTGTTTTTATTGTACAGTCATTGTAAGTCGCTTTGGATAAGCATCTGCAAGAAAATGACTAAATGTAAATGTTAAATATGATTGCCATATCCAAAAAAAAATAATAATAATAATAATAATAATAATAATAATAATAATAATAATAAAGTAATAGTCAGAATTTGACTGTAAGCGGAATCCAATCAAAAGAGCGAGCAAACCTGTAAATGAAAGATTTTATGAGGGTTCAAAATGCTATGATGTAAGTGCTTATTCACTTAGATGCTGGGTGAATTTGCCTTTAATTTTCTTCAAAATTATACAGTAAAAATATGTGAAAATTAATACAGTAATTGTCAGGGTAACTGTGAACAGTAATCAACTGACAGAACGAGCAAACCTATAAAGAAAGACTTTTATGAGTGTTTGAAAATGGGACATGGTGTAAAAACTGTGAATTTGCCAGTAATTTTCAACAAAACCATACAGTAAAATGACTTGAAAAAAGAATGAGCAAACCTATAAATGAAAGATTTTTATGAGTGTTTGAAAATGGGACGTGATGTAAAAGTGCTTATGTACTCAGATGCTTGGGGTGAATTTGCATTTAATTTTCTCCAAAACTGACTAGTAAATGAAGACAGTGATAGTCTGGGTCATTCTGAATGCATATCCATTGAAAGGATGAGCTAACCTATAAAAGAACCCTTTTTATGAGTGTTGAAACATGGGACACAGTGCTATTGCTAGCATTTTGTTATTTGGGGTGAATTTGCTTTTAGTTTTCTCAAAAACTATACAGTAAAATGACTTGAAAATGAATACAGTGATAGTCAGGGTCACCCTGAATACATATGATTTGAAAGAATGAGCTAACCTGTAAAGGAACACTTTTTATGAATGTTGGAAAATGGGAAAAAGTGCAAGTGCAACAATGGAGATTGATGTTTTGGGTGATTTTGCTTTTAGTTTTTTTCCCCAAAACTTTACAGTAAAATGCCTTGAAAATGAATACAATGATAGTCAGGGTCACTCTGAATACATATGATTTGAAAGAATGAGCTAACCTATAAAGAAACCCTTTTTATGAGTGTTGGAAAATGGGACACAGTGCAATTGCCAGGATGCATTTTGTTTTGGGTGAATTTGCTTTTAGTTTTCTTCAAAACTATACAGTAAAATGCCTTGAAAATGAATACAGTGATAGTCAGTTTCAATCTGAATACATATCCATTGAAAGACAGAATGAACTAACCTATAAAGGTACACTTTTTTTATAAGTGTTGCAATGGACACAGTGCAAATTGCTAGGATGCATTTTTTTTATTCTGGGGTGATTTTGCTGGCTTCCAAAAACTATACAGTAAAAATGCCTTGAAAAATTAATACAGTGATAGTCAGTCTCACTCTGAATACATATCAATTGATAGAATGAGCTAACCTATAAAGGAACCTCTTTAGATTGTTGGAAATGGGAAAAGGTGCAAGTGCAACAATGGAGTTTGATGTTTTGGGTGATTTTGCTTTTTAGTTTTCTCCTTTAAACTACAGTATACAGCCAAATTTAGCTGAAAATGAATATGGATAGTAGCGTAATACTGAATACATAAGGATTTGGAAAGAATGAGCTTAACCTGTAAAGGAACACTTTTATGTGTGTGTGGTTGAATATGGGACACACAATTGCTAGGATGCATTTTTGTTGTTTTGGGTGGATTTTGCACACACACATATAATATATATATATATATATATATATATATATATATATAGGTATATGCATATATATATATATATATATATATATGCAATATATACACACACAAACATGAGAAAAAACAATGAATGAAAAATCATTAATATTAACATTTATAAACATTAAAAACGATTTATACTAATTAATTTTACAATACAAACGTTTATGTACAAAAATAAAGTATTTAAAATAAGCAAACGTATAAAGGAAACGTGTGGCATGATAATCTCTTTACATGCATTTTGACTGATCGCACCTGTACTGTAAGGGTGATGATTACACGCGCATGCCAAAAAGCGCTGGTTTGAAGGCGGTACGTGACTGATGGAGTTTGATGTTTTGGGTGATTTTGCTTTTAGTTTTCTCCAAAACTATACAGCAAAATTCATTGAAAATGAATACGGTGATAGTAAGGCTCACTCTGAATACATATGATTTGAAAGAATGAGCTAACCTGTAAAGGAACACTTTTTATGTGTGTTGGAATATGGGACACACAATTGCTAGGATGCATTTTGTTGTTTTGGGTGATTTTGCACACACACACATAATATATATACATATATAT